>NW_015386955.1:33572-47267 GCF_001527695.2 Protobothrops mucrosquamatus
TCCTTCCGCCGCGCCCTTAAGACATGGCTATTTCAACTAGCAGGACTGGCCTAAGGGGAAATTTTTTAGCGGGGTTTTTAAAAAACAATTTTAAATTAATCAAAGGCCAAATCTAATATTTCATTTTAATTATGTTTTAACGATAGTATTGGGGTATTTTTGTATTTGTTTTTTATCAGGCTGTCAGCCGCCCTGAGTCTGTAAGGAGAAGGGCGGGGTAAAAATTCAATTAAATAAATAAATAAATAAATAAACCAGTCAACTCTTTGCACCATTACTTTAATTTTATTACGTTTTACAAGCTCACTAAATGAAAGAACACAAAAAAACCCTAGCAACTTGATAGCGATCACATAACACACTGACAAATGTCCTCCTCTAGCTTCAATACATGACATCAATAACTAAATCCTATTGTGATCTGGTTGGCTCATTACCAAAACAAGATGACACCTGATTGGCTCTCTAAACACTCATGCTCACTGGCTACAATCAGATGAAGGAAAGCTACCTGATATCAACTTAAGCAAGTTGTGCTTCCTTTTTCTGATTATTTGCCTATACCTTTTCATAGGATACAGTACAGATAATTGAACAAACTTTGTTGCATTACATTCTTGATTAAATCATCTTTCCATTGATATATAATTTATGGTACTACTCCCCTCCCAAAAGTGGTGTTATTAGCCATCAAACCTCAAAAATACACTTTTCCCAAAAGGTTTCCACAATTTTGGCCACTACTGTACTTTTATGAATCTATCCCAATCATTTGGGAAAGCAAGGGAAAAGAATGGGAACCAGTGCACTCAGAAAGGAGACCTGAATAGGGCCCAGTCAGCAAGCCTTGCCTTGCCTTACCTGCATGGATGAGAAGGGCAAGGAATAGAGAATGACCAACCAGGGTCCAGACTGAAGCACTAATCCAACCCTGTTACAAATTGACTGCAATCTGAACTGGAATGTTTAAAGTTAGCTTCGGAAGAGCTGGAAGCAGCGTAGGAGAGAATCAGCTTAGGTTACTATGCATAATTGCCCTTGATTTATCTCGATTTCCCTTAATAGCCATAACCATTTCTTCCAGAGCCACTGAAATCCTAAAATTTTCTGACTCTTAGCCAAGCCTGCTACAGCCCACTTTTAAGAGATCCCAGAGTTTCTTGCTACATTTCCATGGAATCCTCCATTGGAAGATCCCAACAGCAGGATGTTAGAGCACCTGAGGATTACAGCTCATTTACCTCGCACTTCTTCAGAGCGCAACCAGCATCTGTTTTGAATGAAAAGGATCGTCATCTGGATTTCCTTGGTATGTCACGTGTGAATAAACACCTTTAGCTTCTGGGTGCTATTAAACAACAAGTTTATTCTAGACGGGAAAGGTGCCTGAGACACCTGGGTTGCTTGAAAGTCCGCAGCTGTGCTCAGAGATTACTGGTGGACAGCCTTCTCACTTTATTGTGACATGATAGGGATAGGGCTTGTTCTTTCAAAACCTTGCATGTGGTAGTGAGATATCTTGAAAGAGTGCTAAGCCCATGATCAAAAGGTGGCAGCACCTTACAATCTACCAAAGAGAATAACAAAGTTGGAAGGGATCTTGGGAGTCTTCTTTCTAGTCCAACTGGCATGGTTGCGATCAAGTTAACTTGACTTCTCAGTTTCACTGTCTCTTCTAAGCGTAGGAGATGAACAGCTATAAGTTTCTTGAAGTTTATAAATTTTATTTTATTTTCTTCCTTACTAATTGGTTTCATTTCCTTTCTGCGTGGAAGGACTTTCTGCTCCAAGATGGGGAACGGCTTAGACAAGGTACTGGCTGAACAAGGGCTTTTTGGAAGAAAGCATGGATTGTCCTCAGCTTTCAAAAACTAGAAGCAATAAAGCTCAATGGCTCTAATCAAAGCTGAGAATCTTCTTCTTCTTTAGTTAATCTCCTTCTGTCCAAAGTTTTTTCACAATGCAAATCAATCAGATTTTTTTACACTACTATTATTAGTCACCTGAAGTTATTTTTAGGAAAAAATATGTTTTAAACTAAAAAAAAAGTAATATATGAACTTGGTTTGTCCATGACAACTAATACTGGTAGTTGTAAAAGAGATTTGAAAAAATGTATTATTTGGGACGGTTGAATTATTTGAGTTCAGGTAGTTGTGAATCCAGAGAATAAACATCAAACTTTTGAAGTATTTGTTTTGTACATACTGCATTCACGGTACTTAAGGTTTCTCATGTAAATGCATTGCATTTCTGAATGTGATTCAAAACTAATTTCAGAGACTGTTCTCTATGTAGGTAACAGAAATTATCTTTGCATTTTGACCAGGTTTTGTTTATCTCATTGAATATTTCCCCACTTTTGATATAACTGTGCTCCTGTGGACTGCACTGATAATAAAATATACCTAATAACTTTTTTACTGTGCTGGAATGGATCATCTTCTTGCTGTCATTGATAAAACAGTGCAATTTGTCTTCTTTTTAAATGCTGCTTAAGCAACTAAGAGGGCAATGGAAAATAAAGAGGAAGCAAAAAAGCTATATTACAGAACAAAGTGAAATCGATTAATAATTGTAATAACTATACTTCAATGCTTTCAAGTGTCACTGAGATTTTGTTGTATATTTATATTTTTTAACAGAATAACAGAGTTGGAAGGGATCTTGGAGGTCTCCTAGTCCAACCCCCCACTCAGGCAGGAAGTCCTATACCATTTCAGACAAATGGTTGTCCAATCTCTAAAAGCCTTATCAGATCATCATTAATTTTCAAAAAATAGAGAAGGGAAGAGTTTGGTGAGCCTCTTATGGAAGAATATCTCAGGATCTGGGTGCAAAAATGCTGAGCTGTTCCATATCTTTTGAAAGACAACCCAAATGAGCTTTTACACCATTATTGCTCCATGTATTGTATCACAGTTTAAAGACTTATAGCAGAGATCAAAAAACAATGAAAGCAAAGAGGATCATGCAGGAACAGCTTATTCTTTGATTGCTCTGTTTGGATCCAAAGCCTTTAGAACAGTGGTTCTCAACCTGTGGGTTGGGACCCCATTTGGGGTCGATCGACCATTTCATGGGGGTCGCCAAGCAAGGCTGTCCGCCATTTTTTTTGTCCGCCATTTTTTTCCCCTTTTCCGGCGGGTGCCTTACCTCCCTTGGGCTGGGCCAGCTGGTGGTCGGCCTGCTCCATCTCTGCCGCTTGCCAGCTACGCCTCAGCCGGCGCAGGGGGCGGAACCACGCATGCGCGGCGCTCCCGGGCAGGGAAAGTCCTCAACTTACGACCGGTTGGGTAGTCCTCGACTTACAACCGGTTTAGTCCTCGACTTACGACCGGTTTAGTCCTCGACTTACGACCAGTTTAGTCCTCGACTTACGACTGGTTGGGGTCGCGGCATTAAAAAGATTGAGAACCACTGCTTTAGAAGAATGGAGATCACTTTCCTGGCCTTTTGAATTGAGAGTTAATTTTAAAATTATCCCATTTCTCTAGGTATTATCTTGATATATTTGGGGGAAAAACCCCTAATCTGGAAGCATCTTTCAGATTCACACATTTTATTAAAGGCATAACCTTTTGTGAGTGCAGTCCACTTCAATCAACCGTAGTGGGAGGTTTAATGCGATATAGGATTTAGATTGGGATGAGGTGGGGAGAAAGAGCAAAACTGACCAATTAGATTACATGTGAAACCGATTACAAATGTCTTATCAATTAACCATTTTAATGTCTGAAAAATCAATTGTGTTCCTAGTAACTTCAAACTGAGTTGGAGAACTTATTGCCTCAAAAGTATGAAGTTGCACCAAAATTCATATAGCTCATAGCTGCCACTAGATGGTATTATTGCTGTATGTATACTGGTTGCTGCAGAAAAGTCACAAGAAAAGGTTCAAAATCCTCACAGGGTAAGGTGTCTATACAGTTTATTTGTATTTATTTTGACAGTACTTCTCCACATCATTTAGTTTACATTTTTTTAACAGCCTTCAACCTTTCTAGCTAACGAGGCACTCAATAATTCTATATTACTTCTGAGCTGCTGTTTACCTGACACAGGAAGTTTGAAAATTTCAGACACAAAATTAGTAGTGCAAACCAAGAACTCCTTCGTTTTCATGACAAATTTCTCATTGTAAGAAGCAGCATTTGGGCATCTCGAGCAATAATTTGAAATGAATTATGCATGCTTCCACATCTTGCCACTTTGCTATATAATGAGGTATATTTATCAATTCAGCAGGCAAAAGTACTAAATATAGTAGAATCCCTCTGGCTAGCCTATTAAAAGAAATAAAATTTAGCCGGTGCAGACAAGACTTAATTTACTGGAGTCTAAGTGAGCTCAGCTGTGCTCAGCTCCAAACCCACAATTGCAACCACAATTGAGCCCTAAATTTTTGTTGCTAAATGAGACAGTTGTTAAGTGAGTTTTGTCCCATTTTATGACCTTTCTTGTCACAGTTGTTAAGTGAATCTGGTATCCCCATTGATTTTGCTTGTCAGAAGTTCGCAAAAGGTGATCACATGACCCCAGGACACTGCAACTGTCATAAATATGAGTCGGTTGTCAAGTGTCTGAATTTTGATCATGTGACCATGGGGATGCTACAATAGTCATAAGTGTAAAAACAGTCATAAGTCACTTTTTTCAGTGCCGTTGTAACTTTGAACGGTCACTAAATGAACTGCTGTAAGTTGAGGACCACCTGAATCTGTAAATATCACTGGTTGTTTAACAGTGAAATATATATATATATAATCAAAAAGAATTAACTAAGCATATACAAGCATGTTTTGCACACCATCCTCAGCCATTAAATATTTAATCATAGTTTGTTTAATAAACCACAATTGGTTGGGTTCTAACAACATACCAAATCAAACCATTTCATAGCCTACTTAGCATGTGTAAATTCAGCCTCACTATTATTCCCAGTGATGTTGGCTGGACATGAAAAAGTTTTCAGTCCAACACATCTTTGTAAATATTGCATTGGATCTTCTTAAATGTTGCATTGGGAAAATTTAATCTTGTACTATTAAACTTAGGAGAGTCAATTTCTGGGTATGCGCAGCACAATGCATTGTAAATTTAATTATTACTGATTTTATTTATATGGCTGCCTACTCACCAAGTGACTCTAGGTGGCTAATAAGTTAAAGACCTCCCCCCCTTAACCATAAAAACATCCTTGTATAATCTTGAATTTTACAACATGCTAGGCTAAAATTTGGCTGTTAAGGCATGGCTCTGTATGTCTTGCTAACACAATAAACAGCTTTGATTTTCATTTGCCACATGGCAACTTCGATATGACAAAGGATTGTAATTGTTTGGCCATTTCACTGTTAATTACAATATCTTCAGAAGCTGAAAGTGTGACTGCTTTTCTATTTCAATTAATCAGCTGTGATCGCTGTTGATAACTGACTTGCCTGGGGGAGAATGAAGATATACACAAGGCTAGTTTAATAGATGAACCATTCTATAATATTTAACAAGAATTCCTGAACTTCTCAGAACATTTCTGTGCTATTTAGGTATGTCTGCCAACAGATGCATAGGCTAAAATCCTGGCCAAAACTTCACACTAACTGAAACAGAACCTTATTTCCTTAACTGTTAAACAAGTAGGATCATAACTTTCCAGTTGCTTCTTTGCTGGCCCTTACAGTTACAAGAACTCTGTGTATTGCTTTTCCCATGTTATAATGGACTGAGAATTAAAATATGTCCCAAACATAAAATTACTTTGTCAAAACAGATAAAGTGGAAGTTGTTGATAGTGGTTTATAGTCTAATGTAATCTGGATTCTGATTCTACAGGAAAGAGTCTTGAAAAGTGGTTTTATGGTGTTCTCTGAGCTTGGTTGTTTTCTTGCAGATATTTCAATGCCCAGCTAGGTAATATTAGATCTAATCTAGCACTGATGATGTTACCTAGTTGGGTAATAAAACATCTGCAAGAAAACAGCTAAATTCAGAGAGCCCCAAGGACCCTAGTTTAATGTTGAGCTACAAATATTCTCCTCTAAGTGGTTTTCTATTGGAAACTTAGATTTTGGAGATCAAGACAGATGACTTAGAGTAGAGGTTCCCAACTTTTTGGGCACCAGGGACCAGTTCCATGGAGAGAGGTTTTTCACGGACTGGAGGGTGCATGGTTTTGTGTGCTGCCTGCATCTCACGGATGGGGCTTTGCTTGTTTGTGAGGACCGGTTGCTGGTATGCCGTGGCCCGGTACTGGTCCATGAACCGGGGATTGGGGACCCCTGACTTAGAGTAGAGCAAGCATGGAATTCAATTATATCGGATTAAGAATTATGGCAATCTGTTATGCCCTGGTTGTCTGTAGAAGGAAAAGGGAATGTCCCGAAAAATATTGCCCAAAGGAATATACATTTTTCTTCTATTAGAGGTAGAGCCTTTACCAATGGTAACGATCCTTGTTTATGCATGGTTGTCTACTGACAACCCAACACTGATTACTTCTAAATGGACCCTTCCTTTTTTGTGTTTCAAAGTGCTTTCACCAAAGATATGCAATATATCATTTGAGCAGGAGAACTTTTGTGGAAATGCATGCCTGCAATTTGCTTAGATGTTCTATCTTCTTAAAACCAATAGCATCTTCTACACTTTGTAGAAGTTGCTGAACAGAAAAGATTTCTTCAAGGATTATGATAATGGCATCACTTTTCTGATTTATGATATTGATGGGAAGCAGTTACAAGTGAGATGGTAAAACCTATGGTAAATGATAATAGGTAGGCTTTGATGGAATCTCCCATGCAGTTGTCAGGGTTCTGAAATGAAGCATCTCAGATAATGTACTTGCAGCCATTTAGGGCAGCCAAAGAAAATCGTATCTTTCCAAAATACAAGATGCATGTCAACAGCATGTATTTTAAGGAATCACATCCTGGATTAAGATGTTTTATTTCCAGACATGCTACAGATATAGTTTTAAAAATTATGTTCTGGCAGAAAGCTCCCCCCCTTTTTGAATTAAACAAGATTTTTTTTTCAAAAGGATCAAACAGAACTTAAAGGGGTGCCTCATCCTCGTTGAACCTGGAGCACGTCAGCAATTGCACAACGATTGTGAGCGTCATACCCATTGAAGTGGAACAACCTGTTGGCTGTTCCAAGTTGGGTTTCTGAGAAAGAGTTGCTTCCTAGGGCAACTTTTACACAGTTGTATCTCCTTGGCAAGACCATTCTGCAGCAGTAATTCATTATTAATTAACCAATTTCCTCCCTATGATTCTCATTAAGGATAATTCTTTTCCTGGTTTTCAACATGAGAATGCATCCGGCTCACTCATGCTGAAAAATATATTTGCATCCATGTGGGTCTGAATGGCTGATGGTCAACAGTTCTAAGCAGAAGCCAATCCTTTTTTTGCAGCTCTTCCACTACAGCACAGCCCCTTTGATCATATACCAAATGGTTTGCTTAACCATGTTTGTTGAATAAGCCACAGTTGGCTGGGTTTACCTGTAGTGCTAAGCCATAAACTACGTTGTGCAAACTATTAATTTTTTACAATGCATTAGGCCACAGTCAAACAAACCACATTCTAAATGAACACTGTTACATTAGTACAGTAATGTAGTAATTGCCTGTTTAAAATAGATCATACATCACACTTGCTTCTTTGTATAACATTTGTATAGCCTCATTTTCGGTTAAATCTAGAGAGATTTGAGTCTTGAACCTAGAATCATTGGATTTAAGAGCATCTTTAAGCATCAGTATAGCTTAATGCTAATGTTGGATTGCAACTCACAATCAGGATCTAAACTTACCAAAACTATAGATTATATTAGCAGAGTCCTGGCCATTTTGAGAATGAATGAAAGCACATGAATGGCTGAGACACAAGGCATCGAAGAGAGAAAAGAATAGAAAGACTAATATGTTGCAATATTAATATGGTAAAAATCTTGCGTAAGATAGTATGATAAAGGTGGTTCCAAGGTCTATAAAAACCAAACTCCCTAAGCTTATCCTTCTCCAACTTCCTCCAAATCGGAGGAAAATTCAGGTGGAATCACAGTACAGATAGACATGTCTTTAGGTGCTTCACAATGAGGCCTTTAAAATATGTCTGAGACGCCTTTAATGGATTTGTGTAAATGCCCAATTAAATGTATGATTTTTATGCACTTAAGAGGCTCCACATTGCTTTATTAGCTTTCCAGTCAAGGACAGGCTATAAATATTATAAATAAATTAGTCCTTTTACATGTTTGCAGCCAGTTTTCGCTCTTCGATTAGCCATAAGAAGATCAGAGCCTTTGCATCAGAGAGTGATATCCATATAAAACTAAAAACAGGAAAGGCCTTGAGTGTTGTACACAAAATAACCAAAAAAGAACCCCATAATTTTATTGAATTGCTCATCTCTCTTCCTCTGAAATCTCATTCCATTTTTGATATTTAATATAATTTTTTTTTTTAAAAAACTACTTCTATAAATCAGGAGTGGATTTGACCTTCCAATCAGGGGTTGTCTGTAGGGAATGTTTTAAAAAAGTCAAGATGGTGGCTTTGCTCACATGGTCATACCTACCATCTGGATTTTTGGGACATCTCCTGCTGATGTCTCTGCTTCCAGTATTGTATATAACCTGGCTGGCCATTTGTTCTTGGAATTTTGGAAAGACTTGAATACTCTCTGTTTTAAGATTTGGGTTGTTGGTGAATAGATAACTTTTCTTTTGGTGAAGTTAGACTGGTTTGAGGAGATGGAGTTTTCATGTAAGATTTCTTTTATGCGTATCACTTGGGGCACTAATATTTCTTTATGAACAAATATTTTGGACATCTCCCAAATATAAAGTTTTCTTCATCTTAGATAGATTCCAAGTTCTTCATACATAGCCAAGAAAATCATATTTATCCCTAAAAAGCAATGTTTATTCAAAAGCTGTACCAATGATTTGGCACTAGTGGGACCCATGTAATATGAGTTAATATTCCAGTGCCTCAATTTCACCATCAGCAATTGTAGAATTGCAACCAACTCTTATTAAACATTTTCTGAAGTGTCCACTAAACATGAAACGATCATTCCTGTTTCGTTACCATCATTTTAATTTCACATTTTAATGTAGCTTTCTACTGATTTGCAAGAAGAGGAGGTTCAAATTAATTATTCCAAAGACCATATAAATAATTAACATAAATGTCATCTAGTCATTTCCGCTTCTTACAAAAACAGAGTATTGGCTTAGTAACTATAGTTAATGCTTCTAAGGCTTCAATCAAAAGCCAAGTAAATTATTCCTGATTAGTTGAATAAACTTCCAAGTGTATGAGAAAGAAATTCCAAATAACGTCATACTGAGTCTGATTGATATAAGATGGGACAGAAAGAAATTTTGAGAACCTTCCAAGACCGTTATTATACCCTACAGCAATAAACTAGTACAACTGCAATTCCTGTGGCATCTGTTTTCTGACCTGGCCTACCTTGAAGGGCTGACAATAGCAGACCTGGCACATATTTTTATCTGCCTTCCATTGGCCTGAATATTTTCCTATTGAGTTCCTTTTCAGAATGTTGTTTCATTTTGAACACCTCTATATTTTTACTTCCTTTGCTACTGGATGTTTTACACGTGACAAAGCTGAAAAAGAATGTTTATATTCTCTATTTTTTTTCTTTTCTTTTTAATCACATTTGATTCTATGAATATCTTGGAAGATAGATCTACTTCCCAATCAAGGACAAAAGGAAGAGACTGTGGAGTCCTTGGCGCTCTCTGAGCTTGGTTGTTTGCTTGCTGACATTTCATTACCCAATCGGATCACACAATCAATCAATCAGAATAGAGCTGGAAGGGACCTTCCAGCTTTTCTAGTCCAACTTCCTGCTCAAGCAGGAGACCTTATACCTGTGGTGGCGAACCTATGGTACGCGTGCCACAGGTAGCACGCAGAGCCCTCTCTGTGGGTACGCGCGCCGTCGCCCAAGTCCTAGGCTTTCAGCTGGGTTTTATAAACCCTTTTTGCTTTAGGCCTCCACCGCCATATGCAAAAAAAAGGTTCAATCAATCAATCAATTTCAACTTCTCGCGGGAAAAAAAAAGATCTCACAAACTTTGAATTGATTGATTGATTGAACATTTTAGTCCCACCCAGTCTGCCGTTACCACTGCAGCCACGCTCACCCAATGGGCCACACCCACCCAATGGGCCACACCCACCCAATGGATCACGCCCACCCGGCACCCAACGATACAAAAGTGGGTTTTGGGTTGCAGTTTGGGCACTCGGTCTGTAAAAGGTTCGCCATCACTGCCCTATATCATTTCAGATAAGTGACTGTCCAGTCTTTTCTTAAAAACCTCCAGTGATGAAGCATACACAACTGTTGATGGCAAACTATTCCATTGGTTAATTGTCCTCTCTGTCAGGAAGTTTCTCCTTGCTTTTCTCCTTGATTAGTTTCCATTCATTGTTTCTTTTATATATATATAAAAGTTTTATTAATTTTTTTAAAAATACAGTCTTTAGTGCTTAGTAAACAACATGTTGTCTGGGCTCAAATATTTAACATTAACTTCTTCAATATAAATCTGTTCAATTCTACACAATCCAGTATTTTCCCCCTAATCCTCTATTCTTCTCCATATTTTTTCCATTTTCCCCTCATTACACCATTACAATTTTTGGTACTGTTAATGTATACAAAGTTAGATATAAGCATCTTCATCATATTTTACTAATATCATACAAATAACAATAATATCAATTTGTAAATCAATAATGTCAATTCATTAATCAATATTCTGTTTTTCGTGCTCTTGTTAAGGTTTGATTTCCCATCAGTATTTGAAATATCTTTATCAGTTATGATTTTCTCAATATTAATTACATTTATATAGCTAAAAGTTTTATTCAAATCAATCCTCCTCTTATCTTCATATTTCCCATATCAAAAAGAGAGAGAGAAAAATGCTATCTTAATTCTAAATCATATCTTTCATTAGAAAGGTCTAATTATATCTATGGATCATCCGTTCTTTTAATCTTTTTTTGTATATATTTTATTGATTTTTTTAAAAAAAAACTAACAGCCTTAGTGCTTTGTAAACAGCATGTTGTCTGGGTTCGCATTTCATAACAATCAATAATAGTTAATTTCTATCATATCGTACTCTACATAACGTCTTTTCTTGATTTTCTCTTCTTCCCATATTGTTCTCTTTTGCAAACATTAGGTTAATACAGTTCTTAATATTTTAGTAATAAAGAGATTAAATATAAACATTTTTCTAACATTTATCTAGTTGGTAATAGCATCAATATAGAACTTCTTTTCTAGTTAGTCCTCTTGGTTGTGTTATATATACTGTTTCAACATTCTCTTTTAGACTTTTTCCCCACAAAATTGAAATCCTTTTTATCTGTTAAGATTTTCTCAAGATTGATTTACGGTTAAATATCTAAGCTGTTTCCCTCACAATAATCCTCCCAACAATTACATTTCTCATATCATAAAAATACGATACTATTCAAAATAAGAAAAAGGAGAAAAAAAAAGAAAAACATATCTCTCTCAAACTAAAATTCATTTATATCCCCCATTTTTTCATTTTTAACTCTATTCCATTTGATATTTACTAATTAAGTAATCCATGTTCTATTTTAACCTTATTCAAACAGATACTTAATCTTTAAAAATTGCATCTGATAAGACAGTTACATTTCTCATATCATAAAAAAATATATCTTTTAACTCTATTCCATTCAATAGTTACTGGTTGAATAGTCCATATTGTATTTTAACCATATTCAAACAAATGCTTAATCTTTAAAAATTGCTTCTGATAGGTCCAATCTTCTGATCCCTTGGATCTGATTTTAGTCTTTTTCTTTTGCCAAGCGGCTTTTCTAATCCATCTATTCCACTTAGTTAAAGAGTCTTGCCATTTTCTTGTGGATGTTGTTAAGGATTGGAGAGCAAATCAGGTAAGATGTTGATTTCTTTTATCTTTTTCTGTCTCTCAAGTTGTAGATTTTTTAGTATCTTTGTGATCCATTTTGTCAGGGTTTTCTTCTTATCTTCGACTTTGTTTTGTGGTTTCGAGGTGTGGACTATCTCTTCCAGTTCCAGTGCTTCAATCACGTCTTGTATGTTTTCCTCCATCTGCGTTAAATCACAATCCCTTCCTTCCATTGGTAGATTCTTTCATTTTTACAATGTATTAAGTAGTACTTTTTTCTTCTTCGGTTGTTAGCAGTGAATGGCCGGCCACAGGAATGTAGCCGGTCTTTCCCCTGCTGGTTTGGAGGGCTTTCCTTGGATTGAATGGAAAGACCGCCATCTCTCCATGATCAACAAGGCACCCCTCCTCTTCATTGCCTCTTTGGGGTGATTTTAGGCCCTTTTTAGGGCCCCCAGCAGGACGAAATTGGGTGTGAAAGGCAGAGCCCTGCCTTCCTGAGTCCCGTTGCACTGCAACGCAAACCGGAAGTCCTCCATTCATTGTTTCTTGTCCTGCCCTCTGCTCTTTGGAAAATAACATCATCAATGCAATCTGATGACCATCTCCCTTCTGTTTCATTAATCTTTGCTCAGGTGAGATTCCTGCTGCCAGGTACATTCTCACAAAAGCAGAATGCTTCGAACACGCCCTGTGTGTAACCTGTTATCAAAGCTATTCTATATGGCTTTAGTTGCCTTCCAGAAAAGTGTTCAACCTGTATTCAGGTATAGCCCACCTGACACCTCATAGGCTTGGGGAAAGGTTGTGAAGAGCATTGGGAAAGCTCCTTCTTGTTCCACCTCATAACCTTCCACAGCACATGCAATTGTCAGGTGGTAACAAGCTTAGTAGAAGAACAGGGGGTGAAGTGTTACAATGGATAGAGCAATGGATAAGTGTTACAAGGGAACAGCAGTGCTGGCTATGAGTGGCAATGGGGAACAGCATTAAAGTAGTCCATAAAGTGGGCAAAATGATGCCATCTCAAAGTAATAAAAGCAAGCAAAAATACAACTATGAGGCATCTCTTTTTGGTAGCAGCAGTGGAAAATCTATAAT
The DNA here is from genome assembly GCF_001527695.2 of Protobothrops mucrosquamatus. Lineage (NCBI taxonomy): Eukaryota > Metazoa > Chordata > Lepidosauria > Squamata > Viperidae > Protobothrops > Protobothrops mucrosquamatus. Next base: position 46,644 of record NW_015386955.1, read on the forward strand.
GCACTTATTTAGGACAGAACCAACCAATGCAACTGATGGAACATGGTTCTTTTATGGTTTTAATAACTCCACGCAGCCCACGACAAGCACTCTTCCAAGAATCGCATTTCAAAACAGATTGCTCGTTCAGAAGTATGCTAAATCTGTGTTTTAAAAATAGGCCTAGAATACTTTCGGAACCTGGTTTACACAGTGTTGTAAGAAATCCACATAATGTGCAAGCAACACTTTCAAAAACAGTGGCCAGTCCTTCTATAAGCAAATGCTTCTGCTGAAACTGAGTGCAAATAAAAACAAAATACGAACAGTCACAAGCACAAAGAGGACTACGGATCACAGCCATTTCAAAATATCATTTCAAGCTAAATGAGAAAGTGCTAAAACAAGCAGATGTTTAATTAAACCCTAGGAAGAAAAAGGTTGGAGACAGCGGCGGATTTCCGCACAGGCGCAGGAGGCGCGCGCCTGGGGCCTCCACATTTCAGGGGCCTCCACGGCGGTGATCAGATCAGGCGCCCGCCTGGCAGAAGCCGCGAGGGTAAGCAGGGAGAGGTCGAGGGAGCCCTGCACACTCAATGCTAGAGTTCAGCCCAGTTGCCTCGCACATTTTACAGGCATCTCCCT
>NW_015386955.1:48078-53053 GCF_001527695.2 Protobothrops mucrosquamatus
CGCTGAGGCGACGGCTCGTTTGCTTGTGCTTCGCCCCCCTCTTTACGCGCGCTTACGCGTTTGAGATGGCTTATTTGATATGAAAATGCTGTTTGCCAAATAAAGTTCATAGTTTCATAATATTGTTTTTCTTCAAGCGTGAGGGGGCCTCAATTTGTTTGCGCCTCGGGCCTCCTAACTACTAAATCCGCCACTGGTTGGAGATAAAAGGAACCACAACCAACAAATATGAAAGATTGTCAAATATTCAGAGAATCTTTAGGGGTAAACCTCAGAGAAGTGAGATACATTTCCACAGCAGGTATGCATACAGTATATCATCAGTTAGTTTGATAAGGAAAATAGGAGGAAATCTATTCAACTTTGAAGATTCCTCTCGTGACCCAGGTTGCTTGCTTCAGAAAAGCATTTCCTCTTTTGGGGTTTTTCTTTGCACTTCCTTTCTGTAATTTGGAAAGAATATTATACAGCACTGATATTTTCCCCTTTTCATGTAAGCATTGTCTGAAACAAATCATTTTTCTTGGCAAAATAGCGGAGGCCTACCAGCTGTCCAAAAAAAAAAAAAAAAAGCTAGAACATCTAACTGATTATCTTTCAGCAAAGTTAGTACTTCATTTATTAAAACTTCCATAAAGGGAACTCATTTGCTGGGCTTATTCTGGAATTCAAACCAGATGTAAATGGGAGACTTGAAGGCACTGCTTTATCCAGGAGGGCTTAATACTTCAAATGTTAATAGCAGCTTTAATAATATTGATTATTAATGACAAATACGAACAAAGGAGATTGAAGCCTTCAAACATTACAGGCTCAGGATCTGCTTTAATTCACCACACCCCGATATAATCTGGAACTGAGATTCATTTGTTAGGTTTGTTTTAAAGGTCTATTTTCTGTGGAGTTAATCCTGGCCTCTAAATAGGCTGGGAACAAATTCATTGATTGAGGATCAATAGGGTTTTTCTGAGAAATATATCAGCACATACATATTGTTTTGAGCTCCCTAGTGGAAAGATGGCATAATAATATAAACAATGTAGAAATAATGCTGGAAACTCAAAATATGGTCAGCATTGAGCATTTAAGGACTTGGATTTTTTTGTAAGATATCTTAATATGTCATCAAGTAGAAGGTACAGTAGATCCGCTTCACTAAGAACGGGCTGCCTATTAGATCAGAAGCTGAAAAAGTGCATTTATGGTCCTGCAGGCTACAGCTGTTAGTCTGTGCCTCTCAGGGGGAAAAAACAACAACTGTGTCTTTTCCTTGCATGCAGAGTGGCCATGCAATCCCAGGAAAACATGCATTTGAGTCAAGCGTTACTGACAGGGCACAACTAGATGCTCCTGAGTGGGTGGAGTCTAGGACAACTCACTGTGGCCAACTTGCTGCGGGACACTACAGCCACCTTGATGCAGGACAACTTGGTACGGGACAATACAATGCTGTATTTACTGTATGTTGTAGTTTCATCAGTTGGCCCCGGTGAGTTGACCATGGCAAATTGGCTATGGCGAGTTGGCCAATTCCATAGTGGGTGTGGGCATGTTGCTGGCAGTTCCTTAATTGAAAACTGTGTTTTGTTGGGATTGCACAGATGTTGTGTGCTATGAGAACAGACCCAGTGTCTTCAAGGAGGTGCCAATAAATGTGATATACAGCCCATGCTTGCTCCACAGCCCCTTGGTTGGCTTCAGACTTGGAGCACTGCAGGGCCCCATTTGCATTACGTTGATCTGAAACACAAAGCTTATTGCATAACATGTTAGCTTTTATTCGATTATCCAGATCTCCAAGGTAAATATTAATGCAAAGCCTGCCCCTGAATAAATCACTCGATGCATGAATTTAAATAAATAATAAAAAAAATGATGTCACCGCTATTCTAAACTGGAAAACATCAGCCATTTAATCATTCAAGCCCAGTTGACATCTAGTCAAATGAGATACTGAATCCCTGTTTGTATTAAAGTAATTCTGAAAATATTTACTTTTAAAAATTATTGTTATTAGGAAAGGATGTGTTCAAGTATTATCAAGTTACAAGATTGTCATAGATACAAGAAAACCCAAACGGGGACATGATCAGTTATTGATGAACTTGTAGATATGTGGTATTTGTTATGATCTGAAGCAAGGAATATGATAGATAAATCCATAATTTGTCAAATGATAGTTAAGTTGAGTATAGTTCATAAGTGCATCCACATATTTAAACTATATTGATCAATAAATGTATCAGAACAGGGGAGCAGATCATATCATATGTGCAACTATCCCTTCATTCATTTTACCTTTTCAACTTCATGATATTAAGACTCAACTTTTGGTATGTCCAATAAACATGAGAAATAATCCCAAAGGTGCTTTTTAAAAAGACAACTCGCTTCTCATCCCTGAAGAACTGGAGAAGCTGAAGAAGAATGTCCAGTTGCTGTTTGACAACCATGACCTGGATGATTGAGACTCTCCATAGACACGAGAAAGAATCTTTTGCTGCATTACTCTGCTCCTTAAAAAATAAGAAACATACAATATACTTTTAAAGATCCTAGCCATTGACTTTTTTAGTGTGGGATATTATTGAGAGCCATTTTGGTGTGGTGGTTTATTAATTTGTGGGATTTATATGGCAGTACATCTGGAACTGGGCAGCTGGTATTTAAAAACCACATTGTTTTATCACTTCTATAAAAATAGTGTGCATCTATTTGATTCTGATAGTAATTTAGGAATTTTCAATGCTGCTAATGTGCGTGGAGTCCTGGACTAAATTGTAATATCAAAAAAATGTTTCAATTGAACATCAAACCACTTCATATAAAACTCAAAGGCTTAAAAAATTGATTGGCAATAAAATTGACATAACATGATCTAACTTTCATGATTTTATTCATAAATACTTTCATGCTGGGATTATCCTAGCATGCATGTTTATCATGAGAATAAGAATCAAACTTATGCATGCATCCTAATGTCTTCCAAATGGGACAAGGGAATCACATAGTAACTTCCCAACTATACCCAAAGACCTTGGTGCTCTCTGAGCTTGGTTATTTGTAATTGTACATATAACTGTAACTTGACTAGGTAACATCATCAGTGCTAGTGAGTATGGGGTTTGCTTCTTGTTTATATACAGTAACTTGCCCTGCCAGTGTTAGGTGTGGTTTTATTCTTGTTACTTTTGTCATTAAGGTGGAGTTTGTTACCTGATTATTTGCCCAGTATTAATCCCTGGTTATCTGGATATTGATTGCTGGAAGGAAACTGTTCTGGTCTTTTTATTTCCTTCTTAGCTTTTTATTATTTCTTAAATGGTGCATAGATATGGTTTATCTCTTTATGTCTATTGATCGCTTGAATGCCAAGCTTCCAGGAATTCTCTACCATTTGTTAATTTTAACAGTTTCCCAGTTCAAATTGGGTAACAGGGTACATCCATGAACAACAGCTAGCAGTCAGTAGACACAGTGAAACTCTTTATACCTAGTCAAGTAATGAAATATCTGCAAGCAAATAGCAAACCATAGGGAACAGTAAGGACTCCATAAGTGAGTGTAAAAGCACCCCCCAATATAAATCTTCCCTGTCCATTTCTGCAATCTAATTTTATGTTCAATCATAATATTCCAATATTATTTGGGAGTTTCTTAAATATAACAATAGAAGTCCCTGTTTCAGGAGGCAACTGGACTTTCTTGTTGTTTTTTTTAAACATTTCGCTTCTCATCCAAGAAGCTTCTTCAGCTCTGACTGGATGGTGGGGAATGGATGGATTTATACTCCTTGCAGACAGCTGGTCATTTGCATTCTTTTAGAGAGTCATTGAGGCTATTTGGAGGTTTATCTGTGTCCTCAGACATTTAGCTATGCACTTTGGGATGAACACCTTTCAAATGGTGCGGAAATATGAATGGATTTCCAAAAAACCTTTGCAGATTTCAGCAACCATTTGCGCTTCAGTTTAAGATGCAGACAACACAGACTCATCCCCAACATCCTGTGCCTGTCTTCAACAGTGAAGGGATACAGGGCAGAAAGCATCCTGCAGCCAAGAAGGCTCCACACACATTTGCATACTCAGGTGACCCTGAGGACACAGGTAAACCTCCAAATGGCCTCAACGGCTCTCTAAAAGAATGCCAGTGACCAGCTGTCTGTAAAGAATATAAATCCTTCCATTCCCCACTATCCAGTCAGAGCAACGTCTTCAAAGAAAAACAAGAAAGTCCTGATACGCACCTTTGGGACAACCATGACCTGGGTGACTGAAAATCTCCATAGACATATAACAATAGAAGTCACTGGAAAGGCACCAGGGATGGAAAAGTTGTACTACAAGGCTAGGTTGCAGGCCAATCATATATGTTCAGTATGATCCAAGTGACAGCGTTGGGGAGACAATGGAGAGATTGTTGACCACCTTGAACCCTCTGAGAAAAGGGCTGAGTAAAAATGGAATAAAATACTTAATGTCACTCTTTTAATGTCTAGCAACTAATTTGCATTTTAATTAGCATAATGACCAAACCTCTTGTTTGATTATGTCTGAGTTTTGAAACTACTAGATTATGCTTTGATAGGACCAACTTCCTCCCACCGCCATCCCTATCAAAGTAGGGTCATAATAGGATGTTAGGTAGACATTTCCTACAAAGCTATTAATATTATTATTATTATTATTATTATTATTATTATTATTATAATTTAATTTATATACCGCCCTTCTCCCGCAGGACTCAGGGCGGTGCACAGCGTATTAAAAACAATACAAATACAAAACATAAAAATACAAACCCCTATAAAACCAGATTAAAAAACCGAATATTAGAAGCTGTGTTTCTATTTAAAATTATTTTTAAAATCACCCTAAATAAAATCCTCCCTAGGTCAGGCCCGCTTGCTGGAAAAGCCATGTCTTGAGGGCACGGCGGAAGGTAAGGAGATCCGGAATCGTCCGGATCTCGG
>NW_015386955.1:53156-82579 GCF_001527695.2 Protobothrops mucrosquamatus
GAGGACACCCAAGTTGCGTGCCCTCTCTGAGGGGGCCAAAATTTCACCCCCTATAGTCAGCGATGGAGTCAGCTGACTATGCCGAGGCGCCGGCAACCACAGCCACTCGGTCTTGGAAGGGTTGAGCCTGAGTCTGTTCCTCCCCATCCAGACCCGTACGGCCTCCAGGCAACGGGTCATCACGTCAAGGGCATCGTTGTGCTGGCAAGATGATTCACTACAAGGAACAACCTTTCTTTCGAAGGACTGCCCCTTATCCTTCAAAGATCACAGGCCTATCACACTCCCATGGAGCTCAGCATGTTGCTAGGCAAACCTGGATGTCTCCTATGTCACCAGGTTATAGGTCTATTTAATCACACAGCCCATTGGGCTGTTTTTTCTGCATGACCTAATGGCTGCAAATAAAAGATGTCAGTAAATACAATGGCAATATTTTCCCAAGTGTCAGTGAGTGCAAAGTGTGCTCAGCACCTCCATGATTGCTGTAGGTTTTGTGTGTGGAGGTCGATAAGCTCTGCAGATAATCTGGCCATAATCTTTATTGCAGTCATCTTGTTCAATTGAGGCCTCTGATGTCCACATTTACCCAGGGATCACTATCAGCAAATGTGAAGGCTGTAAAAGGTTGGGAAGGGCCAAATGAACAGGGGAAGAGAAAATAAGGGAAAGGGAAAGTTGAAGATGGCAATATTTATTGCACAACTGTAGGGAGAAACACCAGCGTTTTTTTTGAATTTGCTGTTTTGGATGGGCATGGATTGGAAGTACAGCCCTTATTTGCAAGAGGTAAAACTCTGAGTGGCACCAGTGTGGGAGATCAGCTGGCATGACCCCCTTGGGTGTGGCAGGCTTTATAAAATTCAGGAACAAAACTGTACAATTGCATTTTAAAGACATTAGTTTTTATAGAAAGGAACTCTGCAGGCAAGCTGTGTCAGCCTTTTTTATTTGCTACAAACTTTAAAAGCAATCTAGTCATTTATATATGTATTTGTTGCCTCTGCCTCTGCCTCTGTCTCTGTCTCTCTCTCTCTCTGTCTCTCTCTGTCTCTGTCTCACAGGCATTACTCACTGCCATCAGAAATTCTAGTTGCAAAAATGTCTAACTATATATACCTACAAGTTATTTTCTGAATAACTTGTAGGTATATATAGTATAAGGGGTATAAGTGCTCATGTAACACCATCCTTTTACAGGCAGAAATTAACATATGCCAAATGGGGTTGCGTGCCTTTAGCAACTTTTTAACAACTGAATTGTATTCAGAATGGCAATTGCCTTGACTTTTAATGTCCACACATAAAATTCTTTGATTGCTGCTATTATACCCAGAACAAAGACCCCAATTTTCCTACAATGCTTAAATCCAGATAAAGCCAAATTCTTTATTTGGGTCTAAATGACTGTACACCTTCCAGCAATTATTTCATTTATGTCCATCTATTCAATTTATAAGTTTGAGACTTCCATATAGATGGCTTGCGGAAGCAACACAGCAGGTGTGATAAATGGATTGGAAGAGACAGACCACTGAAATGCATGTTAAGAATCTTGTGAGGAGAAGTGGATTTGCCTGGAGTAAAAGAAATTATTGTTCTCTGTAGACAGGCCAACCGTTTCAAGACCTGGATGTAAGATTCTTTCAGCCAGCCTTGTAGGGTGGGCTGCTTTCATGAAAATTAGATGTTTAGTGGGGTTCAAAGCATTTTTTCGGATTCCTTTCTCAAGAATGTATAACCCTACTGGTTACCACAGGCTTGTATCGATGCTGTGCTTCTCAATCTTGGCAGCTTTAAGACATAGGGGCTTCAATTTCCAGAATTGGGAGTTGATGCCCATACATCTTTAAATTGCCAAGATTGAGAAACATTACATTCATGTGTATTAAAAAAAAATCCAAAACAAGTGCCAGTATTAGTTTCAGCTGTTTAATACAGATATCGTTCAAAGTATCTCCATTGGTCAGGCAACACTCGTAAACATAATCTCCAAGTAATTTCATTACTTGATGGAAGAACAGCCAGTCCCTGGCAAAAGTTCAATGTCCTCCTTAGGAAAATCAAATTCTCAATTAACCGCTGAACACATCCTTAGAGGAATTACTGCTATTTTACTGCATATGGTAAAGCTGAAAGCAATGGTCATCCATCCCTTGTTGATGATGTCATATGTCGTGCTGACTGAAATGCAGGATAAAGCCTGCAGGCTTCAACCTTCAAAGATCAAAACCTTTCCTTGAACAACAGATCTTTTGATACTTTTGTTCATAAGGACAAAATTCTGTGAAGCAGCGGATTTAATCATGGTTCTTGAATAAAGCCCAAAATTGTAATCACCTACCAAGCTAAACCCAACCAAACCAATCGCAGAATGATTTAAATGCATGTGGGAAATCAGCCAACCCAGGTGTGAATGTTTTGAGATCCAAATGGGGTTAAGAGCTATATATAATCCTTGAACTTCATAGAGAACAAAGAAATCTATCAATCAGTGCTTTGCAAAAACCACTCCCTGTAATAATAATAATAATATTTCTCACAACTGGCGTGCTGCAGCCTATCATGAGATTTTCTTAATGGTGCTGAGTTGTGAAAAAAAACCCTGGATTATGAAAAGGGCATAAACACCGGTCTTACGCAAATATTTTTTAAAACATGCTTACTCACACACATTGCTGCAACATAGGCTAAATTAGCGTTAGTTTATAGTGTTGAACCACTGTCATATTTTTAATGCTCAAAATATAAACAGTATATTAGAGAATCACCAGTTGTTGGAGATTTGAACCAGAGGTTGATAGTGGTTAATCTGTACATCCTGAACTGCTAACAAAATTGGCGAGGATGAAATTGTGAATGTTTTAAGAGGTTTTAGGGAGGGTTCCACCATTGTTTGTTAGATCCATTTGCTTTGCTTGATGACTGTATAGAGTTAAACCCCCTAATTTTTCCATGCATATCTTGTGCACCAGGACTGAAAAGGTATTCTTCTGAAACTGGGAAGTAATCAGCCCTTGAGAATCACCAAAAGTATCATAGATGGATTGGTGGTTTAAGAAAGAACTGGTCTCAGAAAACTTTTTATTTAATTATTTGAACCATTTATGTGGCCACCCATCTTGTGTGTCATCCTGAGCAGGTTGTAACCAAGAGGTAATAGCACAGCTATGTAGAATAAAAATATTAAAATCCAATAATCTACCACCATAACTAAACTGAACTCACCCTATCCCAGCAGAATGGAACAACTTGCCGCCCCATGGCCAACTCGCCACGGTCAGTGGTGAGTTGGCTACAGTGAGTTGCTGTGACAAGTTGGCCGTGACAAGTTGTTATAGACCCCTATCCCTGTGCTTGGAGGGAAAACAAGTCTTGAGTGCTGTTAAAAGGATGGGGGCCTGCTGAATTTCAGGGGAAAGGCTTAAATAAATTTGTTGACATATATTGAGCCTTTCTTACTTCTACAACTTTTCTCAGCTTCTCTGATGGAACAACTATTGCCAAGAAGAAGGTGGAATCAGGGTCATTTGATTGCTTGACTGTAAATTGCCTTTTAGTAACCCCAGGAAATAAGTCCTATGGAGAACAATGTCCACTTGAGATCTTTGACTGTATGGAGAACAGTAGGTAGTCTGATTGGGGCAGACACCAAATGGGATAGGCTAGCTGCCATGTCACCTGTTATATTCATGAAACAATCTTGAGTACAATTTATATTGCTAAGTCAAGAACTTGAGAAATCCACAATGAAATCTCGAACAGTTTTTTTTTAATGAGCTATTTCAAGTGACATATAAAGATGAATCAGAGAGCTCACCAAGTTCACTCTTATCAGGAATCTGGACTGGAAAAAAATACATCATGCTCTTTTGATAAATGAAATTCCATTACAAATATCCAGACAACTTTATCTCTAAGTTCAGCAATGAAAGGAAGGAAGGCTTGATTCCCTTGGCATGAATTGAGGCACTGCAATTTAATTAAAGGGGCATCTTTATTTCAACTTACATACAAGTATTCCAATCCCTTACAGCAGGGGTGTCAAACTCGCAACGTCAAGTGAAGTGTCGCGATGTATTGTGACTTTTTTTCCATTGCTGATAATAGGGTGGGCGCGGTTTTGGCATGACGCACTTGGGCCGTGGGCTGGCAGTTTGACACCCCTGCCTTATAGTAACTGAGTGCCCCATTGAAAGAAAACAATCTATGTTTTCTGTCTGCACCACCCTCAAAACTTTTATTTAATGCGATCTAACTCAACCATCCAGAAACTTTGAGCATCTTATCAAGCCAATTGAAGACAAAAATATTTCTTTTGTTACAAAAGTTATCTTGTGGCCAGTAAGAAAGAGTGGAAACCAAAATATCAATGACCACTTTTCAAACAGGAGGAGTCAAGTCACAGTGCTGGCCGGAAGCTGACACTTCATCCTTAGAATCTGAAAGAAGTCATCTGAGCAACTTTCTCCTCTTATATCAAGGGTGGGCAAATATGGTAACTTTACAACCTGTGGACTTCAACTCCCAGAATTCCATGCTGGCTCAGGAATTCTGGGAGTTGAAGTCCACAGGTCGTGAAGTTGCCATAGTTGCCCTCCCCTGTCTTATATGAACCTTCAGTTCTTAAGGAGTAGCAACACCCACATAAACACACAGACAGATGAAGAACCTGTAAAAACAATACACTATTTCATCCTTCCTTTTTCCCTACCAGCCAATCAGCATTTAATAACCAGTAAATAGAGCCAGATCGTGTAAATGCTTTTGAAACTCTGAGATAAATACTTGGCATTTCTAAAATATTGGGATTTCCCCTGTTACTGTTGATATCTCACTTTTCTATATGGATGATGCATTGACTTGAAGTCACCACCTGTTCAGTTTCACCACCTTACGTTCTGCACTGTCAAAACTCCCCTTGCAAAGCAACTATTTTGACTTGCAAAGTTTATCTATAAGCCAGTTTCTGCCCTACGAAATATTAGGCTTATTACCTTCTTCCGCATTTCTTTTCTTGGGTGTGAAAGTTGTATCTGCAGTTTGATTTCTGGGTGCTGCCTTGAATGTTGACTTTCACCTGCTGTTGACTTTCTTCTTTGCATCCTTTTTGCCTTAAAACCCACCACCTGACCAGCTTTTCCTGACATATAGGGTTTTTTTTCCAGCTTATTGTGTGAACCTATTCATTATGGCTTTGTCAGGACCAGCTTATTATGGCTTCTTCAACAAACCTGATTTAAAAATGGTTGGTTTTATATTATACACCTGTGTCCCTGCTTTAGGAGCTCACAAAGTCTAATCCAGTTACCCAAGCCTTGCTTTCAGCATGAGTGTTGATCTACCGTAGGAGAGGACTATTGTAGGAAAGTGTCCTTATGGGACAGGGGATGAAAGGGTAAAATAGAAAGCCAGGGAAAGTTAAGCAGATCCTGCCTGCTGGTGATCATCTTTCTATTTCCATGAAAGCATCAAACAGCAGAATGGAGGGTTAAGGATTCTAAATGATAAATATTAAACGTTTAATTTAAATATCAACGCAAAATTAAAGCTGGGAAAATTCATAAGGTTATTGATGGTCCAAAAGATGGAATGTTAAAATAAACATGACATATACAATTATTGATAAATGTAAGAAAGCTGTTAAGTAGCTGATGGATAGAATAAGAAGTATACTAATTTAAACAAGAGACAGTATGTATTAAGGGACAAAAGAGAGGAAATATTGGCTGTGATAGTTGGAGATTTGTATTAATAATATTTGTATGTAATGGAATTACTGTAACTCAGACACCACATTGCTTTTCAAAGATATAATTGTAACATTGGAAAATTAATAAAAAGTTAAAAAAAAAAGAATTCTAGGCTTGTGTTGGAATATGAAGTTCTGTCCTTAAAAGGATTGATAATCAAAGGTCTGAATACTAAGTGAGCTCATGTTCAAGCTTTAAAAAAACAAGCTTTAAAAAAAACCCAAAACTTTTGCTTTATCTTTACAGCTCAACTATTTCACAAATGAAGCTTTCACTCTTTCTGCTATGTCATGCTTTCTTTTAACTGACATTCCCACTGCGTGAGAAATAGTTGCTTAATCCTACAGACTGCAGATTGGAGTAAGGCATTTCTCCACAGATGTCACTAAAAGCTTTATTCTTTCTGGTAGGCTTATTGCTCTTGGGAACTTAGCATTTTCCAGGATCCTTGACAACGTTACAGCGTGGGACATTGTCTCTGTTTTAGTACAGAGGGAGAGAGAGAGAGAGATGACAATGGTGAAGTCAGTCCAGGCAGGACTAGGACAAAGTTGATGTATTACAGGTCATGATCTCACTGGCAATTGGGTGGTATTTATTCCTGCCATTCAGTGCCCTTGATTCCTTCCTAAGTATCTCATAAAGCAGATAATACATGCTTTCGAGGTAGTTTACACAAGGAGGACTACATAGTAAAATATCTCCTTTGGACTTGATTCCGGTTCAAGGATCTATATGGGCACCCCTAGATGCAAATTCCAATGGAAAGCATAGAAGGTGTTTGGTTGCATTGCATGTGCAACTATAGCAAAAATGAGATAAGTCATAGGAAAGACAAACTTTTCTTGTTACAGAAGGGTGCTTTCAGATAAGACTATGTGATGCTCTTATCCTGCTTCCTTCTTGGGATATTATAGAGAGGATGATTTCATTTGGAATCTAATTATCCCCCACCACCACCACCTTGTTATTATTCAATGGTTGTGCAACGCCTTTTGTTTAACAATTGTAGGAACTATCATCTGAGAACACTTGCAGAAAATGTTTGTTCTTCTCTCTGTCCTTTGCCATTATTTCCAGCCAAATTTCATACCCTAAAAGTTGCTGTGGGAATTTGTGGGAAGATTCCCCTCTATAGCAAACTGCCTCCACATTTAACCCGCACTACAATAACATCAGGATGTAGCTTTTCTAATGGTGGAACTGATTATCAGTCATGGGACTGATACTGAAGATATTAAAATAAGAAAGGATCAATCAAGGGCATTCTAAATAGCCCCCACTTGCAAATAAATACATATAACCANCATATAACCAAAGACAAACAGTTAATTTTTCTTGTCTATTTGAACAAAGTTCTTTTTTAAAAAAACTTATTTTTAATAAGCCAAGAATCACTTTCTTTACCTTTGGAACAAATTGGTGAAAGGCTGAGAAGAATCTCGCAGATAGGGCAGCATGAGTTTATGTTGGCAATTAAACAATACAGGAAGCATTTTTGTCTCTTCTTTGGCAGTGTTTTGATTATAAGTTAATCTCCTGAGATATTATGACTGCTTTAAATGGTTAATGGGTACCTTAACACGTGTCCAAAGGACAATCAGTCTCTGATCATATAAAATCTGTGCACAGAGAAGGAGAAACAGTCCAACCAGAGCATGCTGAGACTAAGAGCAAGGATGTCCAAGAAACTCTTCTCATTTGCCCGCTTGCTTGTGCTGTTACTTGGCTTTGTAACTATTTGTTTAGGAGCTTTTTGCATCTCTACAAGCATCTCTGCCTGTAAGTGCAAGAGTTTGCCGCTTGCGTATTTTCTTCTACCATTTGGATTCTTTCTTCTCATTGCTGGGATCTTCTGGAGCACCTATCATGAAGCCAGCAAGCAAAATGGCTTGTTCCGCAGCATTATACATGGAAGTTCTAGACTTCACGAAAGTCACATCACGACCATAGACAGGTATGTGTTGACTGTTTCAGGCGATCAGCTGGCCCTGACGTATACTCCTTTTCCATTTTAATTCTCCACTCTGAATTTGCTTCATTTAAGTTCTTGTTTTTTTTCCTCCTGGTAACGATTCACTAATTATACATGCTATAAACACAGCTCTTTCTTAAATGGTACCCCGTCAAGTTAATTGTCTCGTTATATGTGTTGCCTCAATTCTGGCTTCTTTTTGATAATATCAAGTAATTGTTTATTATTTTTCCCCAGCCGATGGTAAAGGGAATTCTCTTTACATATACTGTAGTTGTTCAACATCATATTTTAAATACCCTCAGTTTTCATTCATTCATTTACTTTTATCACATTTTACTGATTTGTGATGGCACAGTGGGTAGAATGCAGTATTGCAGGCTAACTCTCCTGACTGCTAGGTGACGTTGGGCCAGACGCTTTCCCTCAGCCCTAGGAAGGAGGCAATGGCAAATCATTTCTGAAAATCTTGCCAAGTAGTTGCAGTTGCCAGAAGTGAACACTTGCTTAGTTTTACCTCCTACTGAAAAATGGAACACATTATATACTTTACTGGTTGGTTTCCAACCTAACATTTAAGGTTTGGAGACTCGGATTAAATTAGCTTTGTTAAGACCTACTGAAATAAACTAAGCCATTTTTAACTTAATTCCCATTGATTTAGGAGAATTGGTAACAGTCTGAATCTAACCGAATAGGTTCTGCAACTTTTCTCCTGTCTATCAATAGCATTTTTATTCCCTTTTCCCCTCATTATCTCTTCCTTTTTCTATATTATAATTCATATTTTAAATCTCTACTCTTCCCTCTATGGGTAATCGGATGATACTACAGCTATCATGCTTAGTTTTCCTCAGCCTTAAATTCTCTAGATTTGTCAGTGCCATGATCCAACCCACCTAGAGAGAACTAGATTAAGAATGGACAATTTATTCTGCTTTCTTTATATTTCCTAAAACTAACTTGATCCTTACTTACCGTAACTGCTTATTGGACTTTATTGACCATTCTAGGTCACATTCAATGGTCCATCATGCAAGAATCCAGTTTAGGGCTAGATGTGGAGGCAGCAAAACTAAATTCTCTTTCCTGTTTAGCCACTAGAGGGCTTAGACCTGTGTTTCCCAACCTTGGCAACTTTAGGATGTCTGGACTTCAACTCCCAGAATTCCCCAGCCAGAATTCTGGGAGTTGAAGTTCACACATCCTAAAGCTGCCAAGGTTGAGAAACATTGACATAGATTATTCCTTGTAGTAGTTTTGAGCATGTTCAGTTATACACTTTTAAGGACGAGCAGCATAACAATGCTTAGTTAGCTTCACACCTTCTAAAGCAGGTAATGTGTATCTTTGTCCAAGTTTCTGTGGGGTTGCTTGAAGTCACGTAGGAAATGTGCACTGTCACAAACTGGTCACTATCCTGAGAACTCATAACAAGTCTTGGATATTATACATTCTGAATTCAAACCAGAGCCTTTAAGAATGGCATCCCTCAGTCCTATAAGTATTTATGGCTCTATAATATTTTTCCAAAATGTCAAGAACACATTCTTTTTTAAAATCAGCTGATAGTTTCAACCATGTTCAGTATGTGTTGAAGTGGCGTGCAGTTGCCTGCTTATTTTCAGTTTAAAATCCTCACAGTCATATTCTGGGCCATTCTGCAAGAAGACTTACACACTCACAATATATTTCTTTTAAAGTCAAACTGGCCTTTAGACTGGCAAGCCTTGTTAAAGGGCTACAGATACAAAAGTCATTTCTTATTCTGTTATGGTAACAGTGCCATAAACACTCACAATCGGCAAAGCAACAGCTCTATAAATATGACAGAGTGCAAACCTTGCTTAGATAACCCAGAAAAATGTCACACTTTGGAAGACACCATAGCCTCATTAGGAAGTAAATTTAGGAACACTTTAGACAGAATACACGTATGCAATTTTTGTTCAAATACCAGGGGAATTAATGGAAGACTGGCACATAAACGATTCAGTATTAATCAAGTTCACTTTTCCTTGGATGTGCCTCATAATATTGCCATTACAGAATACATGTAGTCCTCGATTTATGACCATAATTGAGCCCAAAATTTTGGTTGCTAAGCAAAACAGTTGTTAAGTGAGTTTTGCTCCATTTTACGACCTTCCTTGCCACAATTGTTAAGTGAATCACTGCAGTTGTTAAGTTAGTGACATGGTTGTTAAGTGAATCTGGCTTCCCCGTTGACTTTGCTTGTCAGAGGATGGCAAAGGGACTTTGTCATAAATATGAGCCAGTTGCCAAGCATATGAATTTTGATCATGTGACCATGGGGATGCTGCAACGGTCATAAGTGTGAAAAATGGTCCTGAGTCACTTTTTTCAGTGGTGTTGTAACTTTGAACAGTCACTAAACGAACTCTTGTAAGTCGAGGACTATACCAGCATCCTAAAAGGAAAAATGTTGTTAAATAGGAAGCGTTGAGCCTTAAGACCTGGCTCTGCCAGACGGTTTGGGGACCCAATGGGGGAGCTTCTTACTAGAGCTGGTTGACTAATTAAAACTTAATTCCATCTCCCCCCCTTCTCCCCCCGTATGTCTGGCTCTCTCCTTTCCCACCTGGTGTTAATGATTTTATTTCTAATGGTTTTGTGTGTTTTATTGATGATTCAAATGTTTTTTTAATGTCTTTAACGTTTTTCGTCAATAAGCCATCCAGAGCCATTGACTACAAGATGGCTGGCAAATGAAACAAACAAACAAATAAATAAGCAAACAAATAAATGAGCTGTGATGCTTGTAAGGCAAAATAACCATCCAAGCTTCTCTTTCTACCGATTTTCTCAGAATTTTACTATCTGAAAGCTTTTTTGGTTCTTGAGGTAATGGAATGATTAAGAGGGTCATTTTTTTTTGTCCTGAAGTAGGAAGAGAAGGGTCATTGTAAAGGAAAGTAGAAAAGAAAACCCAGGATTGTATAATTTATAAACCAATATGGGATCATTTTCAATACCACCCTCTTAAATCATGTGTTTCTTTTTCCTGACTGTCTTTTCCAGGCCTGATTTCTACCCACCGTCTTACGAAGACAGCACCGGTGTGGGCAGCAAGACTTTCTCGTTGCCAGCCTGCTCACTGGAGCCAAAGAGCTATGCTTATAACATACCTCCACCTTTGTACACAGAAAGCCGCTTCGAATTCATTGAGGAAACCGGTGCTCAGGAACAGCATCCACCTTCCTATGAAGTCTCTGTGCAGCAACGAGCCACAGGGAACCACCCAAGATAAGGAGAGGCTTCTCACGCACCACACAGCCATAGAGCAACTGCTAAGAAGATGGGCTCTCCCAAGGACTGGAGAAGTGAAGCCGTACCTTTTACTCTGGGACACAGACAATGTTTAGGCATTGTGTGTAAAGCCTTGACGAGGAGGTGCGGAAAGGACAGTGCGGTTTCATCACTGGGCACTGGGCACAGATGAGGGAGCATTCAGTGGCTGGCAGTCCCTGGGCACCGGGCACAGATGAGGAAACATTCCATGGCCTTCAGAAAGGTTGTGTCAGAAATAGTCTTTGTGACCAGGAATAAACCATAGTGTTGCTGGTATTAGGAATGATGATGAATTCAGCCCAACATTGTTGGCTGATGGAAGGGGACAACTGGATCTTCTTGAAGATCTTACGTGGTTGTATTCTGCCTCTATGAAGCAATGCTTGCAATAGCCGGCATTATCTTCTAAATAGCAGCATGCACTGTAAGAGGCAATGAGTAAATGAAGAAATTTAAAGCTTCAACTTAGTGATGAACATGGGAAATATAGGTGTAACAAAGCCAGGTCAGTTACATTAGTTTTCATCAACTCAATGCTTTTCACGTTGAGTTTGACTTCAACTCTGTCAGATGTGCACGATCTTTTGGGAAGTGAAGTTCAACACATCAGAAGAGCACCAGACTGGAGAAGGTTATGTTACTGTAAATGTTCTATTCTTGGCATTCATAAAGGAGATGAAAGGCACTTTCCAAAATTAAACTCCTACGCTCTTTTGGTGCTCTGCAAGCTTTTCTCTGTACCAAGAGATGAATGGGTCCAGTTGAAATGACCAAAGACTAGGACTTGATTTACCAGCTCCTATTCTACAGTTTGAGTTTAAAAAAATACCCTTTGATTTAAACTTTTACCATTTCATTGAAATTGAAGTTAAACAGCTTACGTGAGTTGTAGTTCCGTCTTGCTTTGTTTTTTTTCCATGTTTAAATTATTGTGGTACTATTGTGCAGGATCTGGGATCCTGGAAACTAAGTTACAATGGAGTTCCCAGTCACACAAAAATATGAAGACAAAGCATTCTCTGGATAAAATAGACTGATTAATGTGTTCTTATTTCAATATTTATTCTTTTTAAAAAGAGTAATTGTATCAGTATTGCAATTAATTATTTTTCATCATGTACCCCTATTTAACCAACTTCATTACCTCTCATTACTTTTGAGGGAGTCTCTTGGTACAATGTAGATAGCCCACTGAAAAAATAGCCAACTCAATGTTAGAGGTTTAGACAATTGCAGTAAGATAATTAGCACTGGAATGTCTTCCATACATATATAATTTTTAAAATATCTTGGAATTTTAATATCGGTTCTTTTTGCTATCCATTAGCATTACAGGCTGAACTCTAATTAATTACCTAATAGTTGACATTTGTTGATTATAGTAACTTTTTATTGTGTTCTGGGGCTAACCAGTTTACATTGTTTAATGCTGCATTGCAGTTTTCTTGTAATAAAGTTTCGTAATGAAATACATTTTGTGAAACAATTAGCAATTACTGGCTGGGGGAATAAATGTGTATTTGTTTCCATCATACAAAACAAGGTAGAAGGAAAGAAAAGTGTCTTGGTAACCTTGTCTTCTAATTCCTCCATTGCTCCTTTATACTGTATAACAATCAAGTCTTGAGCTTGTTTATGGCAAGGTTAATCCAGTGGTGGAATTCAAATACCTGAACAACTGGTTTTCTTATTCGATGCAGGCCTGGGCCTCTGAGGCCTAGAACAGACTTCCGGAAGTGGCATCCATGCACTTCTGGCGGGCTGTTCTAGGTCTGGCAGACCTCTGAGGCCTAGAACAGACTTCCAGAAGTGGCATCCATGCACTTCCGGTGGGCCGTTCTAGGCTTGGGAGGCCTAGGCTGGACTTCTGGAAGCCAGCCATTCTCCAAATGCAGCAAAATTTAGCCACCGGTTCTACTGAATCGATGCAAACTGGCTAAATTCCACCATTGGGTTAATCCACTATTTTATGCATATCTAGTACTGAATTCACTAGATTTACCTTAATAAAGACATTTTTCCCATATTTCTGTAAGTCAGAAAAAGAAATCCCAATTCTCATTTCATGGTAAATAAAAGTATCTGCCTATCAAGATGTAAAGGACAAACTTAATACTCTAGGGCAGGGATGTCAAACTCGCAATGTCACGTGACGCAATGTATCACGACTTTTTTACCATTGCCGGCAATGGGGTGGGCACAGGTTCGCTATGATGCATTTGGTCCACGGGCCGTCAGTTTGACACCCCTGCTGTAGGGCACTGTCTTATAGTTAGGGTAATCCTTGTGAGAAAAGCAATTTTGTGAATCTATATTCAATATTAACTTAGATTCTACTTTCATGACAAGTTTAAGATGGTACAGTATTTCTTTTAATGAAGTGGTTTAACACTTGGAGGACTTCTAGTCCAACCTCCTCCTCAAGCTGCCATTAGACAAATGGCTGTCCAATCTCTTCTTAAAAACCTCCAATGATGTGAGCGCCCACAACTTCTGAAGGCAAGCTGTTCCACTGATTGTCACTGTCATGAAATTTCTCATTTCTAGGTTGGTTCTCACCTTGATTAGTTTCCGTCCATTGCTTCTTGTCCTGCCTTTAGATGCTTTGGAGAATAGGTTGACACTCCCTCTTCTTTGTGGCAGCCCCTCATATATTGGAATGCTGCTATCATGTCACCCTAATCCTTCTTTTCATTAAACTGGACATACCCAATTCCTGCAGCCATGGTAGCCACTCCTAATCATCTTTGTTGCTCTCCTCTGCACTCTTTCTCGAGTCTCCACATCTTCTTTATATTGTGGCAACCAAACTTGACTGATGGACAAGTGCTTGTGGTTTTCTTGGCAGCAAATTAGAAGTGGTTTTCTTCTGTCTTCTGGATGGTTTTGCAGTTTCACAATCTAGTCTATAGCCTTGAGATTTCCCTGAATGTAAGAAAGTGCTGCCATCTGCTGATATGGAGGCCGTGTGTTTGTAACAAAATAAAAACAAAAGTTAACACATCTCCAATCCTTTTTCATGGATTGGCTCTAATCAGTAAATGACTTCAAAACCCAGGACAATTTGTATGCATTTTAATTCAAAAGTTGTATATCATTTATGAAGATCTCTTAAATTGTTCTCAGCTTTTAACTTGCTCCGTATACAGTAAATTCTCCAGCAAATCTTTATACCTCTTATGAAAGGTCAGCATGAAATAAACCAAACTAGCTACTTGTTGCTGTGGGCAGCCAAAGGATTATATACTGTGTAATGTTATATAAAACAGAACAAAGGTATTTGATTTACAAAAAATCTGTTTAATAATACTGCAATAAAACACTGTGCAAAGATAAATCAGTGCCTCATTTACCTAGACACAGCTTCAAAAAAAACCTGTTGCATTAGAGCAAGTTGTGTTCCATTAGCGATTTCATGCAAGGCATATATGGCACAGCAGTTTATTAAATGTCATAGTAAGTTTTGACACATATCAAAGAATCCAAGTCAGTTACTTAAAACACAGCAGCATTCAAGATTGCACTAGAAAGGAAGGCTTGCCATTGCAATGTTACTAGACTATGAACGTTTCAGATTGCACAAAAGCCACTGTAATGACTAACAGTCACACCTCAGCTTCCCAAGAAGAAAAATATTTGAATTAGTGACATTTAGAAGTTTTATGTCACAGTTTTGTGCTATGGATGGAGCCTTGTAGACTTGTTTCTGAGTTTGTAAAACAGGAGTGTCCAACTATGGCAACTTTTAAGACTTGTGGACTTCAACTCCCAGAATTCCCCAGTCAGCATTTTGGGAGTTGAAGTCCACAAGTCTTAAAGTTGCCAAAGTTGGACACCCCTGTTTTACAAACTCAGAAACACTTTTCAATATCTTAGCATTCACTGAGCAAGCCTTCTTCCCCTGCCATCTTATTCCCTGACTTTTTAGTAAGACATTGGGCAAGCTTTTCATTAACTGAACTAGGCAAATATTTTTAAAACTTCTATTACAGTTCCACTAACAACCTAGATGGTGTTTTAGTTGGGAAAATTTCCCTCTTCAGCTCCATACACTCTCATGCACCCCAAAGCCCTGTCTCTTGATTAAAAGAAATAACTTGGAAAATGGAATTTTAATTTCTTTGTCCAGAGTTATGGAAAACAGTACATTTTAATTCCAATGCCAGCTGTTTCCACTGTCTTCCTGCTTTCCTTTTTTTCAGCTTTCTTCTACCATTTGAGGTTTTAGAGCAGGGGTATCCAATCTTGGCTACTACGAGACGTGTAGACTTCAACTGTCAGATTTTCCTAGCCAGAATGGGGAATTCTGGCTGGCTAGGGAATTCTGGGAATTGAAGTCTACAAGTCTTAAAGTTTTAGATAAGAAAACCAGGTTTTCTGCTGCTTTAGCTTGAAAAGATCCAAAATTCCACTTGCAAAGTTGAGGAAATTATCTGCTGTAAAAAAGTGATGGGTTCTTTAAAAATGGTTTCCGATGTAATGTTTCAGAGATGTTGATAAGGAATATATAGAAGCAGGAATCTTACACTTCCAACATGACATAACATTTAAATATTTTAATGTTATGCGGGGATGGATTCAGTAGCAGAATCCTAATTTGTCGAGTCATATTCACATACAAAAGAATTAAATTCCATTATGTATTTCCAACTATATAAGAGCATACAGTCCTTAAAAGAAAGATTATGCCACCTCTGTCACTAAATGTGATATTCAATTGTCACACATTTGCAATAACCAAACAGCACTTCCAACTTTCTGAATTATGATTATGAATCAGTGCATGACAATGGAACACACCACACAGACCCATTTCCTCCACCTTATCCAAATTCATACGTTTGTGGAGTCCTTGGTCCTCTCTGTTTGCTTGCAGACATTTCATTACCCAACTAGATAACATCACCATCACCATCATCATCAGTGAATGTGGTTTTTCTGCCTGTTCATATATAGTAGCTTGCCCTGCCAGGGTTGGAGGGCATGTGGTTTTCTCCTTGGTATTTACTTGATTAGGGTATTGTTTTCTGCTGGATTGTTTGTCTGGTGTCAATCCCTGCTTATCTGGGTATTGGCTCTGGGAAAGGAATGGTTTCCTTTTTAGCTTTTTTATTGTCGCTTATGAATAGTGGTTTTTTTTAAAGAATCAGCTGATCCATCTGCATAAAAGTTGGAACGCTGCTGTGATAACTAGCCCTTTTAAAAAGTGGAACATAAATATATCTTGAAAGGTATTTTTTAAAGATTTTGAATTAAATTAATTTTAATTAAATATTTGTATATGAGAGAGCGATAGTGAACATGCACACGAGAGTGAGAGGGAGATAGGCTAAAGATTTACTTCTAAAAACAGAAACTGATAACAAAAGGGGAGAGATCATTGTCAAGATAGCTCCACAGTAGGAGATAAATCCACAATAGAAATCTTCATCAGCTAATAGCAAAAGGCATTTATCTTAATCTGAAGCTGCATAGTATTGAATCCGAATAGAAGGTGGATGAAGAAATAAGTAGAAAAAAAGCAGTCCCATTTTTAAACTACAAGCAGAGAGACCACACACACAAACCAGATATGCTGGTGATGGTAGTTAGGAGTAACAGCAGACATGAACAAAACATGAAAGCTGTTTGCCAAACAGTGCTGCAAGATAATTTCTCATTTTTCCATTTAAATATGTAAGATTTAGTTACATAAAGTGTGTATAAATGTAGCAGCTGGTGCATAAAATTGTACTCAGTCTTAAAACTTGAGCTGAGAAATTAGGAGCGGCAATTGCCAGCATGCTTTGAAAAAGATAATCAGCTAACTAAAATCTCAGGATAAAGCTGCAGAATTAGGCATATTTATGGAAGATTACGTTTTAAGGCACTCAAGGGACCTATTTCCAAATAAACCTTCTGGGCTACATATCTGTAACCTCTAATACAGATTAGAATAGCCCCACCTGCGGATTCTGCTCATGAGCTGCACCTCTTGGATTCAGTGGCTATGTTCACGAACTTATTCATGATTAACTCATAGTTTACTTAATTTTCAAAATTTGCAGAAATTACTGAACCATAAATTAACCACACAGACCAGGGTCACAAAGCCACTAAGTCAAAATGTGATTGGCTAGTTTGTGGTTCATTGTATTACACAATTTTTTTGTCTCAGAAAGGACAAAATTACTGACATTCTAAGTTGTTCCACCCTCTGGGACTTCAACCATCTGAAGAGCGAGCCCTGTATTTTAATTCAAAATCAATCCATCATAACTACCAGATGGGTTTAGAAAATAAGGTAACCCAAGAATAACATTTTGTTTTTGAGGTTTTAAAGATGTCCTTGACTATCATAAGAGTGCTTTCTTTTTAAATTATGATGGGAGATTCATAAAACACTATTACCAAAAATCTATGTTTTTCAGCCAGCACTAGCTAAGGCAGGGGTGGCAAACTCGCAACGTCCTGTGACGTATCACGACGTATCGTGACTTTTTTGCCATTGCCGGCAATGGGGTGGGCGCGGTTTCGCTATGATGCATCCGGCCTGCGGGCCGGCAGTTTGACACCCCTGAGCTAAGGAAACATGTAGCCTATTTTCGCCTTGCAAATGCAAACACAGGAATCTTTTTTAATCATCTCTTCTGAACACATCTGTTCAGAGAGCCCTGGTTTTGATTATTTGCATCACAAGAAGAGGCTGGAGCTATAATAGACAAGTGCATGTTTTTCTTAATAATGAAATTCAAAATGAATTTTGTCCACCCACCTCCCCCCAACTGCCCTCAAGCCCTTAGACTAATATAAGGCACAAAAGAACTGGTGTGCTTGAGCAATGCCTTCATTCTTCCTTGTCCTTCCATGGTTGGCCCTGAGTCAGCAAATCTCCCTCAGGTGATGACCGTAGGACCCTTACGACCTGTCCTCTCATGAATCTGAGATATTTTCAGTGCAATGGCGATGAGTGGACTCAGAACTGCCTAGAGAAGAAAAAAAAATTTGAACATTTAAACCAGTGGTTTATGTATCAAAAAGGAAAAAGTTACTCAATGCCCATCAATATATGTGTATGTTAAGTTGGCTGACTCCACCAATTTGTTTCCATAAACGACCATGTCTTTCAAAATTCACGTTTAAAGATTTTGTCTCCCAGGCTTCACATGGAAGGTAACATACCAAGCTTTGGATAACATTCCAAAATGCCAGCTTGACAACAAAGGGTGTGCGTGTATGTTTAATACTAAAAATGTGATGTTAATTAAGCTAGCAAGGTGGGAGACTAGATGTAGGATACTTGACTGCTGTTTTTATATATATTATGTATTTTATTTATTTTATTGTACATCACCCAGAGACATCTAAGTCAGATGGGAGGCTATATAAGTGAAATAAATAATAATTTAAATTTAAATAACTTATTTAATTAAACTACACAACATTTGCCTATCCCAGGGCCTCAGGAAAGACTCGACAGGGGAACAAAAATGCCAAATCCAATCTAAATATAAGACCAACTATAATAATAATAATAATAATAATAATAATAATAATAATAATAATAATAATAATAATAATAATAATAATAATAATAATAATAATTTGCATTTACTTGGAATCGCATGCTAAAAGCATGCCTTTATTTGTGTAAAGATAGGACACTTTAATTTTTTTTTCAGTGAAAACCAAATGGATATTTTCAGGAACAAAGTAGAAATGTTGAATTGATTTTAACAATTAGCATTATTTACAGATTGAAAATCATTTTTTTTAATTTATGAGTCGATGTGTTCAGCAACTGCTGGTCAAGAAAAGATTGGAACAAAAGTTATCTTTGCCGCAGCCCCCACCTACTGATCCAGGAAAGACTCCATATTTGTATTTACTCCTTCAAAGAAGTACAGGAATCAAGAGCAATTTAAGGTGCTACCTTGGCACCTGAAAGCCTCTGTAGAAAAATAAATCTGTCTTGCTAGGATACAGTCTGTTCTGCCCCCACCCACTTTTTCATAGATCCAGGCACTGAGTCAAGACTTCCACTATACAGTATCTCCATGGACCTTGGACAAGAGATAGGTCACTGGTTATCATCAGCATATTAATTTTTTGGGGGGTGCCTTGGAATCAGTGTTGACTCTTGGCAACAGCATGACAACTCCTACAATTTTTTTGGGCAAGAGTTCAGAAGTGATTTGCCATTGCTTCCTTCCAAGGGCTGAGAAAAAGAGAGTGATTGGCGCAGAGTCACCCAGTTGAGTTCATACTTCACCTCAAACCCAGGGTTGTAGATGTAAATGTTAAAGAAAACTGAAATGTCCAGAGGGTCAAAGTGTCCCATGAATACCTCATTTAAAAAGTTCTGCCTACCCTGAAAAAGACTTTTAAAAAATACAAAGAGTACAAATTTCCTGCATTCCATCAGACAAATCAAATATGGTTCCATGTTTGGAAAAAAATATGGTTTGCTTCTATAAATTATTTAATGAAATATTATTTTCAAGCATTAACCTGGAAGCTTTTATGACTTTGTAAATCTTACTGTGGATGGGAAAATGATATAACAGAGGAAGAGTTTACTTAATGTCTAATGTCAAATGTAATATTTCATTCATATCCATTAATTAAAAAACAACAACCCAAAATCAATACTGTACTAACACCAACTCTAACCCAACAAATACATTCTATATCACATAATGGTTTTAGAAACATCCCTTTTAAAACAGAAAACTCAGAAAGATTTTTGGCTGAAATCACATTAGCTTATCATAAATAAGAAAGGAACCATTATATTTGCCTAAATACTGCTCCGTAATACAGTGCATTATGAAAACAGGAACTTGTTTAATTTATTACATTTTTAATGGTATGTGATTCAAGTGGTTCCAAGATCTGTTTCACAAAATAGTGACATCATTTTAAGGGTGGAGGACATGTTGCTTTAATATATATCTGAAATGTTATTGTCTTCTGCTTCCAGCAAAACTCGACATATCTTTTTTCCGAAAAATGAAAACAATCTTCTAAAAAAAAGATATATGATGGGCTGAAAAGAAATATCTATTTATCTTTCTTTACAACTTGCTTTTCCCCCAGTACTCTTATACTTGTACTGTAATATTACAAATACAATGGGCTTTCTAAGGCATCTCAGAGTCATAGGCACTACAAGGCTAAGGACAGGTAATCTTTCTTATAAGGAATGAAATGGGAATTTGGTGCTATAAAAATCCAGAAATAGAGTAGTTAGTTATACATCCATTAGAGAAAAATAATAATACTGAGCATGAATGGGGTTGGTCTTTCAACTTTTGAGAAATTATTGAGGATTCTGTCTTAAAATGTCTGCTTAGTCTCTAAACATCCTCTTCATGCAAGGAAGAAGGGGAAACTGGTAATATATAAGTAGATGGATAGATAAGATAGATGATAGATAGATAGATAGATAGATAGATAGATAGATAGATAGATAGATAGATAGATAGATAGATAGATAGATAGATAGATAGATAGATATAGAGACAGAAGAAACTACAAGGCAAAAACATGACTATAACGCAAAATATAAACTCAGTTTTTTGCTTTTATAAAGTACTTGTTTAATTGAAATCAGTTAATTTTTCTCTAAAATTACTTTTCTTCAACTGAATCACCTGTGCAAATCCTGTATTCAATATATTTCTGTTCAGTTCGCTAATTTCTCTTCTGCTAACCATCTCATTCTCTAATTTCTACCAATCAACACAGGGGCCATCTCTCCCTTTATGCCAGCCATTTCATTCATGCTTCACCTGCTCTCTCCAGTCACCCCACTCTTCCCTTCTCTCCTCAATAATTTACTCAGCACTTTAGAAAAACAAAACTGCTATCAAATTTTACATTTTTTGGCGGGTGTTTCAGGTCTGAACAATGCACAATTAGTGTACCATCAAAGCTCACACTCTCCAGAGCATATGAAAACTCAAAGAAGTAATGCAAGATAGGTAGATGTGGAGAGACCTGGCCCATAAAAGAGTTATGTTCAATGTTCAATGGACAACATTGAATGGATAATATCATCATGAACAGTTACTGTAATGTAAAATAGGGCCCTCTCCTGCATTCATGGAGGTTTCTAGCTAAGATATGGCAGGAGGACAGCCACTGCCAGAGAGCATTTCATTAAAAAAAGAGCCATAGTTTTTTCTTCTTTTATTTCAGGGGACACCTGGATTTGTGCTGTACTTCACTTCACATCCACTTGTACTTTGTAGTATGCATTATCAAACAATGCATTCTCTGTGCACCATTCTGAAAATTCACAGGATGTAAATGGAAAACAAAACACTTGCTGGACTGTGTATGTGAAATGATACTATTTGTGAATTGAGAGGATTCTTGCTAGGTAGATCACAAGGATCCACTTAAGGCAACGTGACTTTACTTCAAAGTACGTAATTGCCCCTGCTTCCTTGTTAAGGGGCAAAATAGCAGGGATCCATGTGTTTCGTTAATGTTTGAGTAGCTTATGGGACATTCCAAAGAATATAACCAAAGGTGCTGTCACTATTTATCAAATACCTTATTTTTTTTAAAATCATGCAAATTATATCACCTCTATTGAGGTTTGAGTCTTCATATCTGTTTCTTCCAAAACAGTCTTTTCCCACCTGGTTTCTCCAAATCTGTTCAATGCCTTTCATCACTAGCTGGCACAGCTGATTGTTACGGTATTTTTTTTTTTTTAAAAAGAGAACACTTTCTTTGTTTTAGATTGTGCATACAGTTACATTGTAGAAAACACCAACAGGTGAGTGACACTATTCTGTGTAAGAGGAAATGGAAATGCCTTCTGGTTGCTAAGGGGTGTGTTTTAAAAAAATCAAGATGGCAGCCACGATCCTGTAATTGAAAGTCTATTTGGTTTTAAGCATGCTGCATATACCACAAGGAAATGGTTTACCATCTTAACTTTTTTTCCAACACTGCTCTTTTTATTGTTCTTCCAGATCCAAATAACAATTTTTCATAAGCTGCCAACTTTTCAATAGCAAAATTGCTGTTTCTGGGAAAATATTATTCAGGAACATTCTGCTACGCCAGTTTTAAATTCTATTATCTGACTCTTACTGCGTAAAGTAAGAATAAACATATTTATAGTAATTTTGTTAAACATTACAGTTACAAAGATAAAACTAATAGAAACTAAGAAACCCTAAAAGAATAAAAAGAAAAAGATAGCAGGTGCAGGAAAATCAAAAGAAAAAAAAGAAAAGAATAAGAACATAGTAAAGTAAAAGAAAAGAAATATATAAAGAAATGATTTTCCCTTTCCTTAGAACAAGTATAAACAATTTGCTAACTTATCACCCTCTCTTAAAGTACAACAAATTACCTCTTCTTGCCTTATCTCATCTCTTATCTATAAACAAAGGACAGGAATATATGGTACAATTAGTAAATAGATAATCCAGTCAAGTACAATAAATTATATCTAAAAATAGTTCCGCTATTGATTCAAAATGTGCAATAATTATTTTATTATTCTGTTCACCTTTTCATCTGCAGCTAGTTGGGAACCACATGATATAAATGAATTTAGCACAGTCATAGTTTCAATTGATAAAGAAATAAAATCAAATTATAAGAGTACATAGAAGTCCAAGGTTCTATTTATTATAACTAATAAAAGGCAGGCAAAGGTTATGGCTTTTGAATAATACTAAGACAAACAGGGGCACTTTTTCAATTAATTATCAATAATGATGCACATGATTGCCAGTTCTGTAGTATTCAAACTGCTTGCTGTTCCAATTATAAAGTGAAATAAACGTTTTGTTCACAAAATTACAGTTGGTGATAAGCAGGTATTTGGTCTGGTATCCCAGCAGCTTCCATAGTAGCCAATGTTTTACTTTGTTTCATTGATATGTTAAAACAATGATTCCTGATTTGAGGAAACTTGTTCCACCCAACTCATCTATGATCCCATTTTCTGCCTCTCAGGATCAAAAACACCCAGGTGATCAGCCCATCTGGGTTCCACTTAAGATGCCTGACTTTGTGTTAAGAGGCCAGAAGAAGTATAATTACAAAGCAAGTTTGGTATGTGGAGGCAGATACTATAACAAGTCAAGATGAAATAAGTAAATTAACTTACTTGGGGAAGAACTATGGGCAAAGCATTTTGCCTTAAGTGCTTTGAATCATGTTCTTCCTTCAGATGGTAATAATCTATTAATATTTTTGCTTAGTTATGTAATAAGCTCATGTGTAATAAATTATGTAATATTTATATATATGTGTGTGTGTATGTGTGTGTGTGTGTGTGTGTATCCAAATTTAGCATGTATTTGGAGAGATATAAAGCACCAAGTTCAATAGGCTTACATAAACTCAAGCATGTAGGCCATGATAGATTGGGAGCCTGAAACCTTCCAAATCATTTTCAATAATGATCTTATTATATTATAGTCCTCAATGTATAGTTGTAATTAAGCCTGGAATGATAGTCATAAGTTCTTGCAGTCATTAAGCCAGTCACCATGTCACCGTGTCTGATTTTACAACCTTTTTTGCGCTGGTTGTTAACTGAATGCAATGGTTGCTAAGTAAATCCCTTTTATTCAGTGGATTATTTTTAAAGTCAAAACTAGAAGTAAACACTGGAAACTAGTAAAAAAAATAATCATGGTCATTTGACCATAGGATAGTGCAAATGGTTGTAAATGCAACAACTGCCAAGCAAACAAAATGGAGTCATGTGATCCTGTGTGTGTGTGTGTGTGTGTCTGTGTGTGTGTGTGTGTCTGTCGGAACTTCAAAATCAGATTATAAGTACTTTTTCTAGGGGTGGGTGGGTCTGTAACTTTGAATGGTCACTAAGTGATCAATCATTAAGCAAGGACTACATGCATGACACGAACATCTAAGAGTTACAGTTCAACATCTACACAACTAATCTCCATGGGTAATAAGGAGAATTTTACGACTTGAAGTCAGATAGTTAAGGAGGACTACAACTCCTAGCATCTGGACAGCACTAACAATGGCCATAGGACTGTCATCTGATATATCACCAAATATCTCAAAGTCATCTAAGTCCAGGTTTTAGATTATTCTCCATAACATTTGTGTGGTAAATCAGTTGCCTTGTCTACTGTGCCAAATAGTTACTTCTACCAAGTCTGTAAATGAAAACTGATCAAATGTAACAAAAATTTCCAAAAAGTGTGTCTTTGCCTTCGTGATGTAAGGCAACAAGGCACTTTTTAAACAGTGACTGTGAATTTCATGAAGACCGTGCATTAAAGGGAAAATAAAATCTTACTGGAATAATATACTCTGTATCTTGATGTGTTCCATTTTAGCAATGTTCAAATTTGAGGAGTGAAGTTGCTTTTCTCATAAATCGTCTGATCTTTCGCACTGCAAAATCATCTTGGAATTTACATAACCATCCTGCATGTTCGCCATATACTGAACTACGGTCACTATAAATTGTGTTAGTTCAAAAGCAGCTGTAGACACCAACCATCCCATGAGGTCAGATGAATTTGGCAGCTAAACTCATTTATTTATGACTCAACTGCAATGTTATCCAAATGACTTTTTTTGGGGGGGGGGGGGAGAATTTCATTTTGTAGTCTGCTGAGGTTGTGAGCCATCTGTTTCCCCATTGGAAAGAATGCCTGCCTCGTTTTTCTTCCAGACATCTGAATGTTAAACGCAGAACTTTTAAGGTAGGGTTTTCAAACATTTTCTTAACCTCAGATCCACAGAATGTTAGCCATAGCATTTTTTTTGCAGGACACTAAATCAGCCCTACCCTTTTCACTGCACCTTAGAAAAACTGGCATGGTTGCAGTCAAGTTAACTTGACTCCTCATTTTCACCTTCTCTTCTAAGCGTAGGAGACGAACAGCTATAAGTTTCTTGCAGTTTATAAATTTTATTTTATTTTCTTCATTACTAATTGATTTCATTTCCTTTCTGCGTGGAAGGACTTTCTGCTCCAAGATGGAGAACAGCTTAGACAAGGTACTGGCTGAACAAGGGATTTTTGAAAGAAAGCACCGATTGTCCTCAGCTTTCAAAAACTGGAAGAAATAAAGCTCAATGGCTCTAACCCAGTGGTTCTCAACCTTTTTAATGCCGCGACCCCAACCGGTCGTAAGTTGAGGACTAAACCGGTCGTAAGTCGAGGACTAAACCGGTCGTAAGTCGAGGACTACCCAACCAGTCATAAGTCGAGGACTTTCCCTGCCCGGGAGCGCCGCGCATGCGTGGTTCTGCCCCCTGCGCCGGCCGAGGCGTAGCTGGCAAGCGGCAGAGACGGAGCAGGCCGACCACCAGCTGGCCCAGCCCAAGGGAGGTAAGGCACCCGCTGGAAAAGGGGGGAAAAATGGCGGACAAAAAAAATGGACAAAAAACTGGTGGACAGCCTTGCTTGGCGACCCCCATGAAATGGTCGATCGACCCCAAATGGGGTCCCGACCCACAGGTTGAGAACCACTGTCTAACCAAAGCTGAAAATCAGAACTAGGGGGTCCTTCTTCTTTTTTAGTTAATCCCCTTCTGTCCAAAGTTTTTGTACAATGCAAAGCAATCAGATTTTTTTTTATACTACTATTATTAGTCACCTGAAGTTATTTTTAGGACAAATACATTTTAAACTAAAAAAAAAGTAATATATGAGCTTGGTTTGTCCATGACAACTAATACTGGTAGTTGTAAAAGAGATTGAAAAAAAGTATTATTTGGAATGGCTGAATTATTTGGGTTCAGGTAGTCGTGAATCCAGAGAATAAACATCAAAATTTTGAAGTATTTGTTTTGTACATACTGCATTCACAGTGCTTAAGGTTTCTCATGTAAATGCATTGCATTTCTGAATGTGATTCAAAACTAATTTCAGAGACTGTTCTCTATGTAGGTAACAGAAATTATCTTTGCATTTTGACCAGGTTTTGTTTATCTCATTGAATATTTCCCCACTTTTGATATAACTGTACTTGTGTGGACTGCATTGATAATAAAATATACCTAATAACTTTTTTACTGTGCTGGAACGGATCATGTTCTTGCTGCCATTGATAAAACAGTGCAATTTGTCTTTTTTTGAAATGCTGCTTAAGCAATTAAGAGGGCAATGGAAAATAAAGAGGAAGCAAAAAAGCTATATTACAGAACAAAGGGAAATCAATCAATAATTGTAATAACTATACTTCAATGCTTTCAAGTGTCACTGAGATTTTGTTGTATATTTCTATTTTTTAACAGAATAACAGAATTGGAAGGGACCTTGGAGGTCTTCTAGTCCAAGCCCCCACTCAGGCAGGAAGTCCTATACCATTTCAGACAAATGGTTGTCCAGCCTCTTCTTAAAAACCTCCAGGGTTGGAGCACCCACAACTTCTGGAGGGAAGTTGTTCCACTGATTAAATTGTTCAAACTCTCAGGAAATTTCTCCTTAGTTCCAGGTTGGTTCCCTCCTTGATTAGTTTCCATCCATTGCTTCTTGCCCTGCCTTTTGAAACAAATCTTTCTAAAAACATTGTTACAGTTTTAAATGAATCTCCACTGAAATTTAATTTTGAATCTGTAAGTGTGTACATAAGCGTACCTCATAATTACAACATATCTTCTTTCTTTGGGTTTATTTTTCTCCCAAAATGATTCTATAGGATCTACCTTTATCAATAGTGCTCTGCTGGGTAAAAGTTAAATGTCTTGAGAAATGAACCATGTTTTATGGAAAGCAAATATTCTGTACACTAATTTCAAATTATTCATTGAAAATGGCATTTGAAACACGATTATTGTTCAGTAATCAGAGATTCTATATAACAGAGTTACTACTAACAATACCTGCTCTTACCCTTTATATTTAACAGAAGCTAATTCAAAACTGCTATAGATGAAGCATTTTCCATCAAAGAGGAAATGATAGGAAAAAAAATCTTTTTTAAAAAATTCCTGCATAAGAGATGCTGCCCAAATCCCAGACACAAAGTCATTTGACAAAGCTTTAATTGTGTAGTGTTTTTGGACTCAATAAAATCACGGTGTTCTCCACTTTTTACCTCATGACTTCTATTTATTCTGGTTTGAATAATTACCACAATGATCCAATCTTTTTTGCAAAAGGGTTTCCCCTTGATCTTAATTAGGTGGGTCAAAATACCTCAAATAATTAGGTATTTTATTGGCAGAACATTCCCTATTGTTTTCCAGGTTATCTCAAAATACTTAAAAAAATAAATCTTGTAAAATACATAGTCTCAGTTGCCAGGGGACAGGAAGTATGACTCCTGCATGCGTTTCAGAGGCTGAAAAAGCTATTAGAAATGCACTGCAGGTTCCCTCAGATGTGTCCGGAAAGGAAATCACTACATAAAGTCTTACTTTTTTCCATGACGCATCTCCAGTTGACTTATGCCCTGCCCACACTGAAAAACAACTCTCTTAAATATCATGATGTTTATTTACAAGGCATAGCAATGAATGGTAAATTTACAGAAATATTGACGACAGGGAAATGAAGGAGTAATGGAGGTTAATAATAAATAAAATGAAATAAAAATAAATTTCATATACAGTCTAAATTCACACATTAATGGTAAGTGAAGATTTTTAACTACAGATTGCTGAAAAAGCTAACCCACAGTTCAGGGATGGGCAATCACTTTGTGGCTAGGAGATACACATTGTAAAACACCACCTCAGCTTTTTAACGGTAGTAGAGCTTGTAATGAGGAAACGAGGACTATTTACTGGAGGCTAACAGAACTCGTGTACTGTGTTGATTTTTTTTTTCTTTTTGGCTTTTTTTTAATGAAAAATGTCACTGCTGCAACTGGCAGGTTTCTGCCAAGTCAATGTTGGGGGATACTGCATGCCATGAAAAATGGTCTGCAGATCACTTATGACTCACTGATAGCTTATTTCTGCAACAATTGGTGAATTCAGATAAAGAAAAAACCAATTAATCCCATTATGACCTAATGCAATGTGCAAGAATTACTTGCAGTCCAATTGCACTGCCTATTCTAGTAGATTACTGGGTATCAGCTGGAGATTAATTTTTCTCCAAAGAGTATGTTCATTATTGCACTGGCTGGGCACAAAATAACCCAAGTCATGCCATTTCACACACAAAAAGAAATACCTTGTTATTCTAGCAACTGCAGCAAAACATTACTTGGAAAAGATTCCCAACCTCATTATTCCCACTATGGGCCAAATGATGGACCAGATATCCAAAACGTCTATGGGCAGACATTGTTGCTCATTCTTTTTTTTTAAATCTCAAGATGTTATAATATGTAATAGTAAATGAGAATGACCTTTGGAGTCAAGTTGCTGGCTAGGAAACGAGACAAGAGAGCGGGGAGCTCCCAGTGGCTTAACAGTCAGAGGAAAAAACTTAGGAAGGACCCACTTCCTAAGTTATCTCAGCTGATAACTAAGCATCCTAACAGTATTCCCAATATTGAAATGTTTTCTCTTTTTCTGGTTTTTGTGCACTTGCTGTTTCCCAATTTATTGCTCCAATTGATAAAAATAGCAGTAAAGGGTTTTTTTTTCAAATAGAAAAGGGGAAGAAAAGGAAGAAAACCATTAGCACTTAATGGATCTTTAGCAAAACATCCCATCTTAAATCTTTCCCAGATGCACTTTCCCTCCAGAAAAAAAAAAAAAAAAGCTGGAATGGATAACTTGCTAATTTTGACAATCTCAAATACTTTTCCTACTGGGAGGCAAGGTTATTCTGCAACTGTGATAGTTATCCTGAATGTAAGGCTGAGCCCTAATTTTTAATTTCACATGTTATTCTCATCGCTCTGAAAATTAAGATACTGAACTTCATTCTCTTCCCTCGGGAAAGCCCGTCTAGCAAACATTTCCAATCAGGCAAAATTGACAGCAAGTATGAATCTGGAGATGTTGGCTGCATTCTGCTGAAACGCTCCTTTAGCCTTTAACTCCTCTTTAGTACAGAATGGATTTTGTTTATAAATACAAAAAAGAGCTCTCCAGCAGCTTCGCATTTCTTCCTTACAAGGAATCCAAAAGTTGCTCGGATGTATTTCCCAAATGCAGTACTACTGCAGCATTTTACTGGAACACATCAGGAAAGTAATTCTCCAGACAAATTAGCTTAATAGCAAGCTATTTTAAAAATGTTAAATTTTAATTTAGATTTATGAAAGTAAATTAAAAGAGAAAGGGAGAAGTAAGTGGGTCTCTGTGCATAAATCTTAATAGACTTATGTTTCCTTCTTTTCTTCCACGAGGAAATTTCATATTAAAAGAATGTATCCTATACCCATGTATGGTGCACATAAAAGTAGTTTTATAGAAACAGGCAAAACCCCCAAAGACACACTCTCATTACAAACAATTTGATCTTGGCTTTT
>NW_015386955.1:82716-126164 GCF_001527695.2 Protobothrops mucrosquamatus
CTTGTGCTTCAAATAAATGTGCTTAGACTTGCACATTTGCATATGCATGCCACTCTCCTTCCCCCAAGCAGGGCTGCCAAGCCACAAAGGTTGGGATCGCTGATATATAGAATGTCTTTTCCTTGGAAGTGTAATTGTAATTTCTCTCTATTTACCTGTGGCTCCTTCTCATGCTTGCTAGGATCTTTTTCATAGCTCTCCGCATAGATTCTGAGGGTGGCTCGCACATGGCTCGAAGCACTTAATCTAAAGATGAGTCTGGAAGCATCAGTGAACATAATCCTCAACCCCTGTAGAGCAAATAAATATTGTATAGGCACGGAAACAGAATTCTTGAGAGCAATCATTTGCTAATGTAAATGTTACTATACTGTAGCAATTAAAAGTTCATTTGCAACAATAATTGATTTTCTTATTCAACACGAGGACATAATTTTCGACCTTATTCTATGTATCTGTACAATTGGATTTGGTTGGGTTGTCTGCTAATTAAAATAGAAATGATTCGTGTTATGCTTACTATTTTGGGCCTTGGAGATATTTTCCATTACTAAAACTGTCACATTTATAATAGCAAAAGTTAAAAATAATGCACTTTTCTATTTCTTTTCCCAGTTGCTGTGTTTGGAATCCCCTCAGATCTAGCTGTTGCTGCTGGCAGTGAAGGATAAAGCAAAAGCTAAAAATTATTCAAGTTCCCAATTATCTTGCTTAGTCTTGTCCTGGTTCTTACCAATTATTTCTCTGCCAATGATGGCATGTTATGTGAAACAAATCTCCTGGACATACCTGTCTTTTGGTCACAGTGCCATCTACGGGATCCACGTATTCAAAGCTGGTTCCTTTCTGCACAGTGTAAACATTGTTTCCAACAGCAAACTGTTGATTAGTGAAAGATTTGTCGGTGATCAAGGCTTCCAGGTCTCTCATTATGTAGTATGCCATTCTAGGATCCAGTGCTTCATAATCAAATCTTGTATGGCAAATATGAGAAGAGAAGAAATATGTGAAAAGTTAATATGCATTATTTATTTATTAAATCTGTATGGCTGCATTTATATGACTCTGACACTTGATGGTTAAAATGGGATAGAAACAGAATAAAAACAAAACCAGTAATTACCGTAAACACATAAATACATAAAAAGTAGCAACCAATCTTTCCACAATCATTTAGCCGAGAAACAGCTCATTCACCTTATCAAGGCTCTGATTTTGATGGCAAAGCCAAGTTTTAATGCCTTGTGAAAGGCCAGTAGATTTGGAGAAAGTCTGATTTCAGGGCCGGTAGGGGGTGGAAGGATGTTCATATCAGAAAAATTAGAAATACAATAGAACAGGACAATTTTAATTCTATTCAAACACCTGAATCTGAATCTGGTTCTGTTGGACACCTGCTGTAATCTGAAATGGTGGCCCGGTTACTCTTCTTTTTTTGCCATCCTCTTCAAGCATGTGAGCTTTATCAAAAGCCAGGAAAATCCTAAATTACCTGCTTTGCACTTTGAATGATATTGTGAAAATCAGAGGGAAGACAAGATACAACGATTAACCAGAGGTCCCTGGTATCTAAAACAGAATGACTCCGTCTCTTATCTCAGTCTCACTCATCAATCTCATATAGTTAAGTACAGTTGTCATGGACATGCTACATTTTGCCATATTACAACCTGCTAAGGAAACATGCCTTCCTTTTTCTCCTTCACCATCTCATCTAGGGTGCCTTAGAAGTTATGAGCAAGACAGTGGTTAAAGAGGCAAGCAGTCTTCCAATCTATAAACACTCAAGTCTGTTCATTTATATCTCTGGATGGTGGAACTGGGGAGGGGGGGCAAATTTCCCAGAGAAGCAACTCATAACTCCCTTAACACATTGTCACTGATTTGCTATGTTATGAGCTTGCCAAGGAAATGAACAAGGTTAAATAGGAAGTTTTCATTCTGCATGATAGAACTCTCTAAGTTAATACTGGAAGAAAATCTTTCTGCAACCAGTTTACCGTGTGTGGGAATTGTAGGAAACATAATCCATTCTTCTACAGGGCAACAGTTGGGAGAAAGCTAATTTAGAAATACAGCTGAGGTTTTTCTTAAAGCTTGTTAACC
Source organism: Protobothrops mucrosquamatus (assembly GCF_001527695.2). Lineage (NCBI taxonomy): Eukaryota > Metazoa > Chordata > Lepidosauria > Squamata > Viperidae > Protobothrops > Protobothrops mucrosquamatus. The sequence goes on from NW_015386955.1 coordinate 84,823, forward strand.
TTGTTAACCTGCATAGCTTATTCAATTGGGAAAATGTGATACAAATTTAAAATCCTTATCCAGCTGGGAGCAGAGGAATAAGAGTTTTGCTAATTTGGAAAAGAATGGGAAATCCATATCCATACGTTATTTTTATACTGTCAGCTAATGCATCCCGCCGATTCGCCAGACCTATGGTTCCAAATATGATGGCATAAACTAGGGGTGTCCAACCTTGGCAAACTTTAAGATTTGTGGACTTCAGCTCCCAGAATTCCTCAGCCAGCCATACAATTCTGGGAGTTAAAATCCACACTCTTAAAATTGCCAAGATTGGACGACACCCCTGGTATAAACCAGACTACTACAGCTTTAATATTATAATTATGGGACAATGTTTATCTATTTCATTATTTTCCTTTTATGATAAAATGCAAATAAAAGTTCAGTGAAATTAAATAATACATGGATAAAACATGTTCAATATTCTTAATTCTTTTTTAGGTTTAGAATACCTGGTTTTGAATTTTTTGGAGAATGCAGTTATTCATTTTTAAAATGTCTGCAAATGAAACTCCATATCTTGGCTATATAATAGCAGTCAAACTCTATCTGAATGCAGGAGTTCACTTTACAATGATTATCACTTCTCCTTGCTCCAGTACAAACCAATATTGTAGTTTTTGCCCACACCCACACTCATAATTGTAGTTACTTTTATCATTATTTCTCAAAGGCATAAAACAGATGATATAAAAACCTGAATTAGAATGGCTATTAATCTGCTGATAACTCTTCACCTGCAAAAGTAGTGGCGGCCAAATTTTGTCCAATGATCTCTAACAATTTCCTCCACACCCTGCTTTCGAGCTGCCATGATTGAGAGCCAAATTAAAACAGCCCAAAGTCCATCTTTCTCTCGGATGTGGTCAGATCCTATGGGAAAAATAGTAGACATGTTATATGCTAAGAGATAATCTCAACTGGATTGGAAACAGAGATACTGCTATTCAGTGAATTACTGCACTTCCCAAATATGTGAGAATATTCTTACTATATTAAAAGTAATAGTAATAGTAATAAAGTTGGAAGGGACCTTGGAGGTCATCGAGTCCAACTCCCTAGACTAGTATTTGGGCAATTGATAATTTTTGCTTATGCAACATACATAAAACAACACACTTCAACTTCTCCAGACTGTCCCTGTTCCTAATTACATTTATTGACTGCATTTTTTAAAATTCCAGCATTTAAGAGACAAAACACTTTATCAATTAATAGTACACAACCAAAAAGAGCCAGTTTAATATAATGGTTAAAGGCAATGGGGTAGAAACTGGGAGACTGGTAGTCTCTTAAGAAGAAAACTAGCTGGGTAATTTTGGGCAAATTACCGTAGGAAGAAGACAAAAGCAAATAATCTCTAAAAAAAACTTCCAAGAAAACTGCAGGGACTAATCCAGGCAGTTGTCAGAAATCAACACTAACTAGAAGCACCAAAAATGAAAAAAAAGAGTTTTAATAAATATAAGCAAGAATGGCTCCCATACATCTTATATCATACAAGGCAAACTGAGACATTAAGAATATGATCAAGGGAAATAATTAATTTACAGACAGAAGTAATTGCACTGTTTATAAGTTTCTTGATGCAATCATAAGTCAGGCTGGGAAGAAATTTAGAATTTAATGTTGTTTTGACTGATTTTTCTACTTTTTTTCTCTTCCGATTTTTCTTCTTTTCTTTTACTTTACATGATTATGTGCATTTATTCTAGGCACCATGACAAGTGGTATCATTAATAACAATGTCAATATTACTATTTAGAAATTTATATAGGTTTTTAGTTATTTCTTAAGATGATACTGTGAATCTAATTCTATGCATTTAATTAATTAAATAAATAATGAATTTTAAATTTTATGATAATTGTAAATAATTTATTGACCAGATCTTTCCCCACATTTTTCCTTTTATGTAGCTATTTATTCTATTCTTTAAATGCTATTTTTAAAAATAAAAGATAAAGCTCATATACCAAAGATACTAAGTATAACGGATGAAATATAAAGTAGAATGTTTTATGGATAAATACTGATCGTGCCAATATACTTTGGAAGAGTTCGTCGTTAAATTTCTACCGAAAACACATATACATTTCAAGCAGAAAGCACACATTAGAAATTCATGTTCATATATGGTTAAGTTGCTGCTCTGATTCATATTTTAAGTAGACTGAGAGGGCAAGAGAGAAATCATTTAGCAATCCTACAGTCCAGCTCAAAATTGAATTCGCTATTTTTCTTTATAGAAGTTTTCATGGCACATAGTGACTGGCATTAGCTTATTCAGTGGAGGGCAAAACAAAGAAACACGTGTAACTTCATCACACAAATGCTACAACTTATATATTTGCATAAGATGCTGAGACGCAAATGCCGTGCTTTCCCAAAAGTAAGGCCTACCCCGAAAATAAGCCCTAGCTTGATTTTGGGGGGTGGGCCTAATATAAGCCATACCCCCAAAAATAAGACCCGGTCTTATTTTGGGGAAAACATGGTATGTAATGGCAGCTTTGACCACTGATGGCATCCTCCATGTACCTTCACTTTGACATTAAAATGGTTTGGAGATCATTAAGTGCTTACTTATGCATTATTGTTCTTCTCTTTTTCTTCACTTCCTCTTTTACCGCTTTGGGTGTCTTGGGAGATACAAAGTTCTGGCTCTTGCTTTTCTGGCGCCCTCAACCATTGTTAGTTGATGTTGTTGTAGTGCATCTTTGATGTTTATCCATCTTTTTCTGGATCTTCCTCATGTTCTTTGACCTTCTCCTCTTTTTGTACAGTATATACCTCATACAGTATGGAATCCCATGACGTCCTCTCCAGGTGAGCTAACCACTTTATTTGCTGTTTTTGTATGTATTTGTATGTATAATGTTCTCCCTAACCTCCCAAATGTTTTACATATAATTTAGCATGTTTTTATTGTTTGGGGTAAATGCCAATATGCTGCTAATATAGGAACAAAAACATTTTTTTTTGCTGCATCAAAGAAGTCTTCTAGACATCCTGTATTTGCTTTTGCTCAAAAAGTTCAGAATGAACAGAGACTAATCTGATGTACAGAGATTTGCGTAACATAGGAGACCTGACTCTAAGTTTAATATAGTCAGCAGAAATTTATTTGATAGTCTTTTTAGAGTTGTAAAATGGAGTAGGTGCTGTAGTTTAACAATATTACGAAATACTTTCAGAGCATTAATCTTACCAGTGCCAAAACTTTCTTCTCCACAGAGGGAACATCGACCAGAATCCATCAGATTTGAGAAGAACCTCCATCCTGTCGGTGTTTCATATACCGGTACTTTCATTGATTTTGCAACCCTAAAAAAAGGCATTACACAACATAACTTATAACTATACTATAGTTTTTTGAATATATGGATATAGCATTATTTAAATGCATTCATTTTAAGTAAAGCCATGGAAAAACTGGATTCATAACAACCTATCACATGCCACTTCGCGTTCTTGTTTCAATGTCATATGCAAATTTGGATCAAAAAGTCAAATAATTCTATGCATGTAACATTGATACTCTAAATCGTAATTAATATTGATAGCATATTTGTTCTTCCTTTCTCTATTCTCAACACCTTAAACTACCTAAATAATAGAAAGCTAATAATCTCCAATAAACATTATTGTATTGAAATAATATAATGTATAATATATCAAGATCTATGGCAATATAATAAAAAAGAATAAAATACTTTGCAATAATTAAAACAAAAAACAATCAAACAAAGAAATAATAATAACATCAACAAAACATTAAAGATAAGAATATCCCTCCAACATAATGACATTAGTCAACTAAGAATTGTCAAGGCAAGAAACAGACATAGGATCAATGTATGAAGGACCATTTCCCTTTATTCATCTCTTACCATTTGCCCTAAAAATCAACAATTGTTAAATGTACAAAGAGACGATGCAGTCTTCAACAAAGAAGCAAAGATCAGTTGGACAAACCTTTGGAATCCGAAACACTGCAAGGTGGATTACAGTTTGCAAATCAGATACAGCAACAACTGGATCCAATAGTATTTTAATTATTTTATTTCATAGTAATAATTTCCAGGCTTTCAATTGCATTAAACGAGAATAATCAAACACAATTAAATCTAACTTTTTTATTCCCTCCCCCCCTCTCTCCCTCTCTCTTGCAGACACACCTTCAACATACAGATGCACAGAATAACTGATATGCCAGCCAGCCTCGTGTCTTTTTTTATTATAATCAATATCTCTAGCATATTTTCCTAATTCTTTTACTGGAGAAATCCTTGAAATAATTTTCAGCTATCCGGAAACTCTGGCAAAAAATACAAATACTTCACAATACAATTCATTTCTAATTTACACAATTTATGATTTACAATGTTTACAACATCAGCAATCCAGGTTGTGTCACTGCAAGTACTAGCATTTCAAAAAGCAGGGTTTTATTTTAAATCATGACCTAGAGTTTCAATGGACCCTAATTGAAAAACACTGCTCTACACCTTAGAAATCAGGATATAATAAAATATATCCACAAAGGTAAAGTATAGATTGCATGTATATTGGCCAAGGTATTATTTGGAATAAGTACAAATATTTTAACTTTAAATAAGATAGGTTAATTTATGCACAATTAGCTCTGGTACGAGATCTGTATTGTGAGAGAAAATTATGATCACTGATTTAGTGCAACTTGAAATTCAAAATATTAGCTAGCTATTTCAATCTAGAGCGTTGTCTTCAAAATCAATATACAGTAAGACAAAGTGTACCATTTTTGGTGCCAGTAATACCCAATAATTGCCACTTTTAGATGTTTTTCATAGACCAAAATAGCTATAATTGCTTCTTACATATGTATAGAAAAATTCATAGTTTACAGAAGAGTATATTTTGATCTTGCTGAATAAAGCAAATAGCTTGTTGTATCTTTAAAAAATTTTATTTTTCTTTACTTTGTAACTTTTCACAGTGTGTTTACAATGCAATGCAAAAACATTAGTATAAATTTCATAAATGCTACCATATCTGGGTTACAATAATGCAGTTGACCACTAAATATTGCCAAAACAGTTTACAATAACTCTCTGCTGCCGAAATGATGGTTGTCAAACTTTTGCAGCCCAATATCATAGCCCTACAGTAATAAAGAAAATACTGTAGAATGAATTTGCTTTATCTCTTGCTTAAGCAGGGGGCTGGACTAGAAGACCTCCAAGATCCCTTCCATTTCTATTCTATTCTATTCTATTCTATTCTATTCTATTCTATTCTATTCTATTCTATTCTATTCCTACAGAAATAAATTTTCAAACTGTTGCAGCTTTCCACAGTCTTGGCATTTAATTCCCTAAATCTGAAAAGGAGATGGCAGTCACAGAATATCCCCCCCCAAAAAACAGGCTTAAATAAATACCCTCCCCCCCAAACAGAAATTCAAAAAGTTAATACAAAAGGCATCAGGAGTGAAACATGAAAGTAGTATCTAATCAAAATAAATATTATAAACCTGCCATACAGTACTATGTCGGTTTTCAAATCTCTGTTGGTTGAGTATTTCTATAGCAATATGGTTCGCACATTAACAAAAAATTAACTTCAACTAGTCCTCAACTTACGACCACAATTGAGCCCAACATTTATGTTACTATGTGAGACATTTGTTAAGTAAGTTTTGTCCATTGAGTTTTGTCCATTTTATGACTCTTCTTGCCAGAGTTGTTAAGTTAGTAACATGATTGTTAAGTGAATCTGGCTTCCCCATTGACTTTGCTTGTTGGAAGGCCATAAAAGATGATCAAATGACTCCAGGACATTCCAACTGTCATAAATATGACTCAGTTGCCACGATCTGGGTTTTGATCACATGACGATGGGAATGCTGCAATGGTTGTAAGTATGAGAAATGGCCATAAGTCACTTTTTTAATGCCTTTGTAACTTCGAACAGTCATTAAATGAACAATTGTAAGTTGAGGACTACCTATACATTATGTTTTAGGGAACCAGGCCAGTGTGGCATTTAAAATTTGTGACAGAAAACATCTAACATTCCCACTCCTCACTGTATTGTGTATTATCCTTTTGAACAGATGGGAACACATTTTTTAATTCAGAAATTCTTCTAGATAAGATCTCTGGAACTACAGAGAGAAATATATTGTCTGAGTTTTTTCATGGATAGAATGTGATGGTTCATCTAATTAACTATGATTTGTCAAACTACTCAGCCAGGCAGTCTAAAATATCAAATTAAAATTGTACACTAATATTATCATCTTTTGTGGCATATTAGACAACTTGTGCCCTGTTAGGTCATCCTTTCAGAGATATTTCCTTGACTAAACAGAGAAATAAAATGACCACGAGAGTATAAAAAAGCAATGGGCATGGAAGCAATGCCCAACTTCTTGCAGGCTTCCCCACTGAGTTTCCTTGTGGAAGTTGGACATTGCTTCTATTCCCACTGCTTTTTTGCACCTTCATGGTTATTAGATATCCTCCTTTAGAGGATTAGCAATCCTACTTCTTTCCTTCCTTCCTTCTGCATCCTTCCTATTTTCCTTCTTTCCGCCCTCTTTCCCTTCCTCCTTAAAATTCCTGCTGGCTTCTCCATTTACTTTGTCTGCGGTAAGCTTGTAGGGAGAAAACCAATGGGAAAATCAGCAAGATGAGAAAGGAGGGAGCAAGAGGGAGAAAGGAGGCACGTTGGGGTGTGGCTCATCAATTGTACACGGGAGTACACAAGGGGTGGTGAGGGTCAGAGAAGATATGTGAGGATGCGCAAGATGTTCTACATCAGTGGTGGCGAACCTATGGCACAGGTGCCAGAGGCGGCACTCAGAACCCTCTCTGTGGGCACGCGCGCCATCGCCCCAGTCCTAGGCCTTCAGCTGGGTTTTATAAAACCTTTTCGCTTTAGGCCTCCGCCGCCGTGTGCAAAAAAAAGAGGTTCAATCAGTCAATTTCAACTTCACACGGGAAAAAAAAAGATCTTGCAAAGTTGGAATTGATTGATTGAACTTTTTAGTCCCACCCACTGCGGCCATGCCCACCCAATGGGCCACGCCCACCCGGCACTCGACAATGCATAAGTGGGTTTTGGGTTGCAATTTGGGCACTCAGTCTCTAAAAGGTTCGCCATCATTGTACTACATGGTTGAGGAAGGTGCACGGGGAAGGCGTGAATTGAGGAACTGTACAGGGGTGTCCTAGGCCAGAAAAGGTACACTGGGTTCCTTCCTCCATGTTCCTCTTTCCTTCCCTATTCCCCCTTTCCTTTTTTCCATTCCTCCCTCTTCCCCTTTTCCTCCCTCTCTTCCTATTCTGTACATGAGCCCCTTTGAGGTACCTTGTTGCCATATGATGCACTGTTTTACCCAGTTAAAGATCACAACAATGAGGGTTTTAGTAGTATGCAGATAAATATATAAGAATACCTGTGAGATTAAAAAATGATTTGAAAGAAAAAGCCAGCTAAGAGGAATGGGCCGAGAAATGGAAAATGTTAAAAACAGTTTAGTCAAAGAAATGTCCTTATCTTCAAATGTACTTAACCCACAAAGTTTCGACTGTTTCATCTTCAGTCAAAAGGAGTGTAATACAGAAGATTTAAGAGAGTTTTATGTGATGTATTCCATGAACGGAATGGGAATATAACCAAGAACATCTGTGAGAGCAGCACAGGACCACGATACGGCATTTGACATTTTTTGCAGCCTGCATATTTTTTTAATAGAAAATACTTCAAACGTTACTACGTTAGTATTGAATTTGGTGGAGTTTTTACCTCAGAGTATATGCAAAGACAGCAGTTTATTTTGTCAAACTTTGCAGTAATGTGTAAGCCAAGAGACAAGCCACAACAGTACTATCTTGTGTGACGAACTCGGACGGTAATTTTATCTGTTATTCTGGAGACCTTATCTAAGATTTCTGAATTTAAAAAACTCTTTTCCTTTCTATTCAAAGTTTGTAGTTAATCCCTGGAGCTTGTAGTTCTCCTATGCTCCTAAGAGTACAAAAGTGGCAGGTCTATGAAATACATGTTTGGTTTCTGGATATTTTCACTCTGCAGGCACCGAGTTCCCTTAAAAGGCATCAAGTGTATACACCAAGAGTAGAACCAAGCAACTGCCAATATCCCATATATGGTAAGCACTGCAGCTGCTATTCCCATTATTTTAGATTTATGTGCAAAATAAAAAATAAAAAAAAACTTAGGAACTGCAGCTTTGACCCAGCAAACAGATAAAAAGGATGCTTCAGAAAGATAAGAAACAAAATGACTAAATGGCCTTCTTTGATAAAATATTTCAGAACTGGAAGGGAATTCACTAACACATTGCCTCTCCAATATCCTTCTCACATGCCTAATTGTGGCTCAGCTAATTCATACTTACTTGTAAACTAAGCCACATGCTAATCTGTAGAATCCTAGTTTGATATTGTTTAGGACAACCAGACATGGGCTGTAGAAATCTGAATGATGGTTAGAAGGCAAGGATTTTTTCCCCCTCTTTATTTTTGTTGCCATTTAATGGTTGGCTGGATTTTCAGAGCCCAGAACGGATAATCTATACATTTTAATGTAGCGTATCCATTACTTCAAATTAAAGAAATCTTACCTTATTTCACAGTATAAATTGCATTCATGACACTGCAAATAAATCTATTTGTTCAATTAAAATATTCAGTATTTTGAAAGGATTCCCTGACTTCTAGTGTATTTCTATAAGTATTTCTCTATTTTATTTCATACATATGCCCCATTTGTCTCACCAAAGCAACCCTGGGTGGCAAAATATTTCAACAATTTAAAAAGTGAAATAAATAAATAATTGTAAGAACATGCAACATATAATCAAAACTAAAACCTCAGAATAATAATAAATCCCAGGGGCTCCATTTATTTTCCATCCTCCATACCAGAGCATTGCCATGTCCTCAAGGCTTTCTGAAGGCCAGCAGATAAGGGGCTATTCTGACCTTGGGTGGAAAGGTGTTCCAGATGTCATAACAAAAAAGAAACACTTTCTGCATCCCGCAATATGTCATTTAATTTAATTGACAGGAACTGAAGCACAGCATTGCTGCCAGATATAATAGGGCAGGTAATGGCAATTGAACAGAGGCAGTCCTTCAAGTATCTTGGCCCCATATCGTTATAGGCGACCACCAGTACATTTTAGTTCAACACAAACCCATTATGGCTGAATAAAGTGCACTGCTGAATAGTAAAAAAAACTAACCATTCACAAGCAGTTTGAAACCAATCTATTACAACTCTGCTACCTGCAGATCTTTGCTGACACCTGGGTTTTGTTGATTACTTGTAAATCTAGTGTTCCCAGATAATTTCATGAGCCCATTGACTCTTTCACTTTCTAGATGACCAACCAAGAATGGAAACGTTCCCCACATCCACCAGATGCCACCAGTCATGGAGGATGAGAAGAACGAGAAGCTCTTTACTCCTGGAAATTAATAAATTACTTCTGTCTCCCAGTGCCATGCGGAACAAAAGGAACTGATCTTTTAGAAAGAAAAGATGCACCTCCCTTTTTCCAGATATTCCCCCCCCCCCAGTTGTAGGAAACTTCCAACAACAGAAGTGAAAGAAAAGCATTTGGGGGAAGGGACTGCAAGGAGGGAGAACACTTCTATTTCCCTCTTCCCGGACCCATCTACATTTAAAACTGAATTCACTCCACCCTTGTGGTTCTTTTTTTCCCCTAGCCAATTAAATCTGTGTTAACAATGAACTGTTACCATTTCAACCAGCTTTCCTGGGGATTCCCTGAAGTATTTATTGCTTGCTAATAATGTATTTTCAGAATACTTCATTTGGCTAGTTCCTGGAATAATTTCAGACATATTTTCCTTCGATTCAGTCCCTGAAGTCACGGAAATTTACAACTGTGCCAAGGCAACATTCATGCAGTGTATTCTCTCTAATTCAAGTCAGATTGTTTTTGCACATGAAATATTGAAGCAAAAACATATACCCATCACACAGCTTTCTTTTGGAATAAATAACATTGTGCAAAGTAAAGTAATGGAGTACAAAATAATAACCAAAAGAAACTAAAAGCATGTAAATAGGGAAAAAAATACATTGCTGAATCTAATTATGTCAACATAGTTATTATACCTCTCCATACATTCTTTCTACCTACATTTGTATATATTAAAATTTATTCATCCACTTTTTCATCTAACAGGGTACACAGATTCCTTGTTTGTTTTAGGAGGGGTTTTTTGCCACTTACGTATAACTCACAATCATTTATATCATTTTTCTATTAAACATAATTACCTTGGTCTTTGATATATTATTTTTCAAAGCATTACTCTTTGGTAACATACAATCTAACATTTGCTGCAAAATACTGAAGTTCTAACCCTACAAGATGGTAGATATTTATAATACCTAAAAAAAAATTAATGCATTCATATTCCCAGCAGATATATCTGAAATCTCACCACAGCCATTCCTTATGTATTTTCCATAAATATTTTAATCACCAAGGGGTGTTATGCAGCTACTCACTGCTCAGGATATTAAAAATTTGGTTTGGCCTCTTGGATGCTTTACTTTCATCATATATTGCTCTTATCACATTCATCAATCACCTTCAACTCTATATTTGGGTACAACATTCCATAATTCAAGCCTATCACTTTATCAAACACTTTCTCTAAAAAAAGGAGAATATTGTTCACATTTAAACACTTTTCAATGACTTGCTGAAGATCAAAAAACCAGGTCTGCACATTCTCTGCAAAGCATAACGTTGCACTGTACTTTCCAAATTTTGCTCACTGATATCACTCATACCGTTTCAGTCAGAAGTGTGCCACACAACTTCCCATGCACACTCAACAAACTTATCCTCCTCTAATTTTTCCATTTGCAATTGTTATCTTACAAAGCAATCAGGTAATGGTTACAGAGCAGTATTGCAGGCTAATTCTGCTGACTGCCAAGGGTTCGATCCTCACTGGTTCAAAGTTACTCAAAGTCATTACTTCTAAAAACAAACAACCAGACTGTTGTTTTACATAAGCCTCTTAGAAGTGGCAGTCCTAAACTAGATCCTTGACTCACAAATGACCAACTACAAATTTCTCCATTACTCCCAGGATATGCCCAAATTACCCCGAGTGTAATTACCCACAATTTAAGAACACTGCAGTAAGCTACATTATGGTTTAATGCAATTATCTGGTTCACAAACCATGCAATCAATAGATTCTTGCAACCTGCTGAACACAATTTATCCAACTCCACCCCCCCTCTAAGCCTAATATAGCTTGTTGCATTCACTATACTAAAAAAATATAAACATTAGGCTTAATATATTGGCCAGGTTTGTATAATCATTAAACTAAAATTAAGCTATTATGCATATAATATTTAAATTGTGTTATCTTTAGGGGATTAAAAGCAGTATTTTCAGACCATAGCCCTATGTTAGACCTCCTACAACCGGAAGTGGGTTAAAGACATCTTTTCCTTCCTTCCTTCCTTCCTTCCTTCCTTCCTTCCTTCCTTCCTTCCTTCCTTCCTTCCTTCCTTCCACTTTTCAGTGTCAAAGGTTCTAGGACATGAAGGAAATGAAAAGAAGCCCAGGTCTTAGAGGAAGGTTACTGAATAAAAAACTGCTCTGAATATTCTGGAGTTAATAACAAAATGGACTTCGTTGTTTACAAAGCCCTTTGATTAGTTTTTTGGGAAAGTCACTAAAAATATTCATTTCAAAACAGTTTTGTCATATCCAAACAAAAAGAAAGGATACTAGGAGGAAAAAAGCAGTGCCAAGTTAGACATGTCTGTGTAAATAATGATAACATATAAACTTTCATTTTGGTGGTGGATGGAAAATAGTTTACCCTTAGAAGAAAGGAACAAATACTTTTGAGTTATCTAAAGTCCCTCAGAAATTCTGAAGACTAAGCTAAATAACTGAGGAATTCTGGGAGTTGAAATCCACAAGTCTTAAATTTGCCAAGGTTGAGGACTCCTGGAATAATAGATTACAGGTAGTCCTTGACTTAAAACTATTCATTTAATGACCTTTTGAAGTTACAATGGCACTGAAAAAGGTGACTTATGATCAGTTTGTACACTTACAACCCATGCGCTTCCCCATGTCTACATAATCAAAATTTCGGCACTTGGTAACATATTTATGACCATTGCACTNCATCTGTAATCTTCCTAGCTGGCTTCTGATAAGCAAGGTTAATGGGGGAAGCTAGATGCACATAATGACAGCATGATTCACATAAAAAAATGCAGTGATTCACTTAACCATCATGGCAAACTAGGGCATAAAATGGGGATCTGATTAGGTTGTAAGCCAAGGACTACCTGTATATAGCCAAGAGGACTCTTTAAACCAGGGGTCTTCAAACTTGGCCCTTTTCTGACTTGTGGGCTTCAACTCCCAGAATTCCTCAGCCAGCGTGCTTGGCTGAGGAATTCTGGGAGTTGAAGTCCACAAGTCAGAAAAGGGCCAAGTTTGAAGACCCCTGATTTAAACCCTCATGTTTATCAGCAGATCAGATGTTTGTGTCTATTTAGACTGAATTCATACATCACATAGTTATGATTTGGTTTAACTATGCTTTGTCGCCAACTACAGGTAGTCCTCAACTTACAACAGTTCGTTTAGTGACCGTTCAAAGTTGCAACGGCACTGAAAAATGTGACTTATGGCCATTTTTCACAGTTACGACCTTTGCAGCATCCCCATGGTCATGTGATCAAAATTCAGATGCTTGGCAACCGGTTCATACTTATGACGGTTGCTGTGTCCCAAAGTCACGTGATCCCCTTTTACAACCTTCTGATAAGCAAAGTCAATAGGAAAGCCAGGTTCACTTAACAACTGGGTTACTAACTTATCAACTGCACTGATTCACTTAACAACGGTGGCAAGAAAAGTTGTAAAATGGGACAAAACTCACTTAACAAATGTCTCACTTAGCAACAGAAATTTTGGGCTCACTTGTGGTCGTACGTTGAGGACCACCTGTAGTCAAAATTGGTTGGTTTAATTGAATAGGCTACGCCAACAATGAAAGCTTATAAAGCACCACAGCTAGGCTCACACAACATGCTCAGTGACACAGTCTTTTCTAGCTGAGAGCTATGCTTGGTCTTTGAATGATCTGCCAGTCCAAAACAGTAGTTAATAATTCAAGGTCACCTACTAAATTCAACTTTATTTCATTTATATTAAAATTTTTGACTATTTTAAACAACTTGATAAAGGTATCAAAAGCAGTAATCGGTGTTTGAAACATCGTGCCCATGGCTTTGTCAAATCAAGAAGAGTGAGTGACGTGGAAAAACAGCTAGAAAATTCAAGCGTTGAAACAAAGATTTGTAATTTGGTAGCAACCTTTCTGAAACAAAGGTGTTTTGCTCATAGTTTCTACTTTCTATTATGTGGAACTGCACACACATGCACTACACAACAACAATAGCTCCAATTTGTATAGCTCCTCTGGAAAATGATTCTGAAATACACAAGGGTTTAATAGAGATTATTCTGGTTCATGAGGTCAGTGTCTCTGCAATTAACTGCACACTTTATATATTTGTGGTCCTCCACATGATAATGAAATAAAGCTCCTAGCAGTCCCAATCAGAAAGTTTAATAGTGTGAGAAGCTGAAGTTGAATTTCAGAGGTACATATCTGGAAAAATAAAAATATCTGGAAAATCCAAGATAGTAACACACACATCCAAGATAGTAACACACTCCTCCAAAACCAATGGCTGGAGCTATTTTGAGACATATTGTAGATTGAAAGAACATTTTATTATAATTTGGATGCATTTACACAACTATTTATGTAACCATTGTTTTATGAATGCCCTAAACTAGGATGGAAATAAAACATGAAGGAAATCATCTCTTGGTCGTTTGCTGATGAAATTTAGTTGCAGAATTTCTGATGGTTGTAGGAAGTGCAATCAAGGTGTTGGAAGTTGAATATAGCAGTCAATTCCTTATCCATCTCCAGATTTATAATGATACCAATAAAACTTGTCTCCTACCTGTCCAAGGCAGTGCTGGTAGGCATACTCCTACCAAACCCTCGCACAGCCATCTGATGAAAATATGGAATGCAATGGAGATTTGCTGCAATAATGGCCAGGGAATCTGAAGGGTTAACAAAAAATCCATTTTGACCTAGAATCATGTAACGGTCCTGAAAGAGAAAATAAAATATATTGGGTAAGGAAAGGGGAAATGAGTAAGTAAAAGAGAATAGCTGGATTCTCCCTTTTTTCAATTTGCAGTCTAACAAGAGGGAGACCCAAGGCAGGTTGTTATTTGGCTTTAGTCTGTTTCATAGTACTCAGATACATGGCTTGATCTAAAGTCACTAACAACAACAACAACAATAAAGTTGGAAGGCACCCTGGAGGTCATCTAGTCCAACCCCCTGCTCAGGCAGGGAACCCTATACTATTTCAGACAAATGGCTGTCCAGTCTCTTCTTGAAAACTTCCAGTGTTGGAGCATTCACAGCTTATGGAGGCAGGTTAATTGTTAATTGTTCTGTCAGGAAATTTCTTCTTAGTTCTAGGTTGCTTCTCTTTTTGGTTAGTTTCCATCCGTTGCTTCTTGTCTTGCCTTCAGGTGCTTTGGAGAATAGCTTGGCTCCCTCTTCTTTGTGGCAGCCCCTGAGATATTGGAACACTGCTATCATGTCTCCCCTCGTCCTTCTCTTCATTAAACTAGACATACCCAATTCCAGCAACCATTCCTTATATGTTTTAGCCTCCAGCCCCCTGATTATCTTTGTTGCTCTTCTCTGTACTCTTTCTAGAGTCTCAACATCTTTTTCATATTGTGGTGACCAAAACTGGATGCAGTATTCCAAGTGTGGCCTTACCAAGGCATTGTAAAGTGGTATTAACACTTTACATGATCTTGATTCTATCCCTCTGTTAATGCAGCCTAGCACTGTGTTGGCTTTTTTGGCAGCTGCAGCACACTTCTGCATGGAGAAGTTGGAGAACATGGAGAACTTTAGTTTGCTTGAATAGATTAGGAAAAAAATATAATAGTTTTTGACTCCAAAATTTCATATAGCTTCTTTTTTTCCTGGAAGCACACTATGTCCTGAAGAATAGTAACTTTTCTCTTACATTAAGTTTGATTAAACAGGAAGGAAGGAAGGAAGGAAGGAAGGAAGGAAGGAAGGAAGGAAGGAAGGAAGGAAGGAAGGAAGGAAGGAAGGAAGGAAGGAGAGGGAGGGAGGGAGGGAAGGAGTGAGGAAGGAAGGAAGGAAGGAAGGAAGGGGGGAGGGAGGAGGAAAGAAGATATCTTTTATCAATACTCCTTCATTGGGAACTGCAAAATCAATTTTGAAATTTAATTCTTATTTGTATCTTATAACAAAGTACAATGTTATCAACTGTTTTCTTTAATTGAACTATGAAGATTTCCAGTAATTATGCTCTATAATACTAGGCAGGAATTGTACTACAACAATCTTTTCAGCAAAGGAAGGATAAATAACTATATGTTAGGATGAGATAAAGAATTGAATTTAACTGGAAATATCAAATGTAGTACTAAACTTCCTAAAATGGTCACACAATACTTGGTAGAAAGTTCTTCGTGCCCTAAAACAAAGGAGTTAAAAATGTGCCTCCAAAGTATCTTTTACACTGATTTCTTCATCTGTTGCTTACTGATTAAATCAGAAAAAAAACCCTTTCACTGCTCTAGAAAGAACTGGAAATTATTTTGGTAATGACTATGAATAATGAAAAAAAAAATTAGAAGTGAGGTGCGGCATAGGAAAATCAGATTTCCAATTCTAACTGCCAAGCACTTCCAATACTATCAAAGAGATGCAAGCATCTGTCTGGAAAATCCATTATATACATTATGAACTTGAAATGTATACTCCAATTCATGTTATGAACTTGAAAAATCTATAGTTGATCCTGTGTTAAGCAACTAAATGATATATTTTGGAACTCTAAATATTTTACCACTGAACATCGCGGAACCACTGAATCGTTCATAATAGTGAGGGAGTGCATAACTGAACTATTAATTTCTCCTGCGCTTAGATGAAAGCCTAATATCTATGTAAAAGACAGAAATCCTCTGATAGTCGTTAGTCACTTTCAGCTATGAATTTAGCTTCCCCAAACCTACCCCATCAGCATCAAACGCAGCTCCAAATCCGTACTCTCCTCCTTTCATTGCTTCCAACAAGGAAGTTGCGTATGTTAGGTTTGGATCAGGATACTGGCCACCAAAATCTTCCAGAGGGACACAATCAACTGCAGAATTAGCCGGAGCTCCCAATTCATCACACAGGATTCTCCGGACATAGGGGCCCATCACTGCAAAAGGGATTTGCCTTCAATTTAAAGACCATTTTCAAATAAATATTCAGAATGAACACCTTTGTGTATTTAAAAAATGGAACCAATTTGCATTAAACGGGGTATTATATAACTCTCTATTAAGCAAGACATCCTGCAATTTTCTACAAAAATGCCTCGGTACTTATATGCATATTTAGTCATCTGCAGCTGACCAAACTAATCTCCTTTGAAAAGATGAAGGCTATGAAAGATCTGTTGATTACCAAATAATTTAGGGATTATATACATATATATACATAGTGCAGACTGCATCAGTAAATTAAAGTGCATCAGCAAATTACAGTTAAAAAACAATAGTAAAACCAAACTATAATCAATAAATCAATGAAAATAGAAGAGGTTCGTTAAGCACATGAAATAGGCACCTCTATTTTTTTTTTTTTGTTCTACAGCTACTGCAGAAGGAATACAGTAATTTCACTAAGTGGTAAGAGCAGGGGTCTTCAAACCTGGCCCTTTTATGACTTGTGGACTTCAACTCCCAGAATTCCTCAGCCAGTGTGCCTGGGTAAGAGCCATGTTTGGTTCAGTTTTAGGGCATTTTGGGGAAGTGAAACAAATGTCCGATGCTTCAGTTATTTATTGCACTTATTTTGTTCTTTATGCTGCTACAGAAGTACAGGTAGGCGTTGATTTACAATCATTCATTCGGTGACTGTTCAAAGTTACAACGCATTGGAAAAAGGGACTTATGACCAGTTTTCACAGTTTAGGACTGTGGCAGCATCCCCATGATCACATGATCAAAATTTGGGGACGTGGCAACTGGCATGTACTAACTGTCCAGGGGTCATGTAATCACCATGTGTAACTTTCCCAGCTGGATTCTGACAAGCAAAGTCAGTGGGGGAAGCCCAATGATGATATCAAGATTCACTTAGCAACTGCAATGATTTGCTTAATAATTGTGGCAAAAAAGGTTGTAAAATGGCGCACAAATCACTTAACAACTGCCTTGCTTAGCAATGGCAATTTTGGACTCAGTTGTGGTTATAAATTGAGGGCCACCTGTAGCAAAACTAAATTGGCAGTTTGTCCACTTTTTAAGTCACACAATTTGGTGACCCACTAGGGCCACAAATGGAGGGTGGTGGCCCAGATGCATAACTGCCCACCCCAGTTCGGCTGCATATGTCATTTGTATGACAAAAAGCCTCAGTCAAAGTCAAACATATTAGCATGGTGATTAATTTAAAGGCAGATTGATTCTGGATTAATTTGTTCTCTGGAAATTCCCAAGTGAAAATCCAGCTATTTTATAAAAGTAGTGAGAACACAGGGCAGCAATATATACCACCTGGTATATATTAATAAATAACAAACTTCATTTGGAAAAAAACCCACGAGAATGCTTAAGAAATAGCTGTATAATATCAGATACAAATCAAATATTCTACTAGTGGACATTTTATAGCAATAGTCACATTGAAAGAGTTTTATGTTTCAGCAGGGGAAAGAATGGCCTCAGGAAATGAAAGGAAACTGTTTTTTTTTTTAAAAAAAGAATGTTGTTCTACTTAAACACCAACATCAAACATAATTAAAGGAAGAGACAGATTTTCTTCCACTTCTGCAAAGAATTTTGTGGCTCTTTGAAAGTATCTCCTTTAGCCAATTGCTGAGGGAAATAGCTGGTATGAGGTAATATATCTAAACTCAATTATAGTATCTGCATTTTTGTGGGGAGAAGAAAAATTGAACGGCATTTTTCTTAAATACAAATGGAAAACAGGCAGTGGTTGAAATGTGATATCACTTTGTGTATAAGAATTTAATAGAAGGATGCATTTCAACAATTTATTTGTGGTATAAACACTCTTGGCATATTTAAATTTTCTCAGGATGATAATAATTAATTATTTTAAAACCTATTACTGAAGATTCTAATAAACTGAAGAAACTAGTTTGTGGGCAAAAGTGTATACACTTAAAAAAATATAATAATGTATTTTTTAATCTGTCACCTTTGTCCCAGTTACTTTTGCCACATTTGAAAAAAATGGGTTTCTACGAATTCTTTGACATATAATCCATTAAATGCATTTGTCATACCAAGTAATTATATCACTGTTAAGAATAAATTGTCTCAGCACAGAAGTAGCAGTGTCTATGTGGAGCTACTGAAAATAGTTCATATCTTAAGGGCTCGGGAGCTAGATTTCTATATATATATAGTTGATGTCCTTTCGATTCAAAAAGAACAAAGCTATAAATACTTTTCATGAGTTAACTGAAACAAAAAGTGTGCTGGATGTTCAAGAACTGCTTTTTCTCAGAGCCAACTAATATTTTGGTTTTCAGCTGAAGAAAGGGTTTTTCCCCTTCACTCTCATCTCCAAAATTAAGTCAGCAGGAAATTTAAGACACCTCTTCGACTCTGCCCCACTCTCACCATATACACAGCTCCCTTAAGAGCATAAGATATGGGAGACATTTTGAATACTATACTTAACAGCATAATCATGTGCATTTCTCTGCATCCATTAAGGATCACTCTCTAGCAAATGTATTTGGAATTATAGCCTGTTATAAATCGATAGTAATTAATTACTGTATGAGTTTTAAATCTTATTTTCAGTATTTTAAAAATCAGTGATTTACATACTGCATTAAAAATGGTGCTCTTTACCTCCATTCATGGCATCAATTCTGATCTTAAGTTGGTTGGGCCCGGTTAGCAAGCCTCGAATAGAACTGAAATCAAAGATGGTCCGCAGAAGATTAAGGTAAACCTCCACAGAGTCTATTATCTCAACTGTGCANCCTCCCACTCCTAACTCACCGAGACGTCGCAGCATGATACCGTGGTCTACGGTATCAAAAGCCGCTGAGAGGTCCAAAAGAACAAGGACAGAGGAGTATCCCCTGTCCCGGGCCCTCCAGAGATCATTAACCAACGCGACCAATGCCGTTTCCGTGCTGTGCCCCGGCCTGAAGCCCGACTGGTATGGGTCTAGATAGATTCACTTAGCAACTGCAATGATTTGCTTAATAATTGTGGCAAAAAAGGTTGTAAAATGGCGCACAAATCACTTAACAACTGCCTTGCTTAGCAATGGAAATTTTGGACTCAGTTGTGGTTATAAATTGAGGGCCACCTGTAGCAAAACTAAATTGGCAGTTTGTCCACTTTTTAAGTCACACAATTTGGTGACCCACTAGGGCCACAAATGGAGGGTGGTGGTCCAGATGCATAACTGCCCACCCCAGTTCGGCTGCATATGTCATTTGTATGACAAAAAGCCTCAGTCAAAGTCAAACATATTAGCATGGTGATTAATTTAAAGGCAGATTGATTCTGGATTAATTTGTTCTCTGGAAATTCCCAAGTGAAAATCCAGCTATTTTATAAAAGTAGTGAGAACACAGGGCAGCAATATATACCACCTGGTATATATTAATAAATAACAAACTTCATTTGGAAAAAAACCCACGAGAATGCTTAAGAAATAGCTGTATAATATCAGATACAAATCAAATATTCTACTAGTGGACATTTTATAGCAATAGTCACATTGAAAGAATTTTATGTTTCAGCAGGGGAAAGAATGGCCTCAGGAAATGAAAGGAAACTGATTTTTTTTTTAAAAAGAATGTTGTTCTATTTAAACACCAACATCAAACATAATTAAAGGAAGAGACAGATTTTCTTCCACTTCTGCAAAGAATTTTGTGGCTCTTTGAAAGTATCTCCTTTAGCCAATTGCTGAGGGAAATAGCTGGTATGAGGTAATATATCTAAACTCAATTATAGTATCTGCATTTTTGTGGGGAGAAGAAAAATTGAACCGCATTTTTCTTAAATACAAATGGAAAACAGGCAGTGGTTGAAATGTGATATCACTTTGTGTATAAGAATTTAATAGAAGGATGCATTTCAACAATTTATTTGTGGTATAAACACTCTTGGCATATTTAAATTTTCTCAGGATGATAATAATTAATTATTTTAAAACCTATTACTGAAGATTCTAATAAACTGAAGAAACCAGTTTGTGGGCAAAAGTGTATACACTTAAAAAAATATAATAATGTATTTTTTAATCTGTCACCTTTATCCCAGTTACTTTTGCCACATTTGAAAAAAATGGGTTTCTACGAATTCTTTGACATATAATCCATTAAATGCATTTGTCATACCAAGTAATTATATCACTGTTAAGAATAAATTGTCTCAGCACAGAAGTAGCAGTGTCTATGTGGAGCTACTGAAAATAGTTCATATCTTAAGGGCTCGGGAGCTAGATTTCTATATATATATAGTTGATGTCCTTTCGATTCAAAAAGAACAAAGCTATAAATACTTTTCATGAGTTAACTGAAACAAAAAGTGTGCTGGATGTTCAAGAACTGCTTTTTCTCAGAGCCAACTAATATTTTGGTTTTCAGCTGAAGAAAGGGTTTTTCCCCTTCACTCTCATCTCCAAAATTAAGTCAGCAGGAAATTTAAGACACCATATACACAGCTCCCTTAAGAGCATAAGATATGGGAGACATTTTGAATACTATACTTAACAGCATAATCATGTGCATTTCTCTGCATCCATTAAGGATCACTCTCTAGCAAATGTATTTGGAATTATAGCCTGTTATAAATCGATAGTAATTAATTACTGTATGAGTTTGAAATCTTATTTTCAGTATTTTAAAAATCAGTGATTTACATACTGCATTAAAAATGGTGCTCTTTACCTCCATTCATGGCATCAATTCTGATCTTAAGTTGGTTGGGCCCGGTTAGCAAGCCTCGAATAGAACTGAAATCAAAGATGGTCCGCAGAAGATTAAGGTAAACCTCCACAGAGTCTATTATCTCAACTGTGCACAAAAGATCAAACAAAGAATGTAAGTCAGGATACTGTGCTTAGGCGTTAAGTACACATCAAATGAAAAATTATTACTACAAAGATTTTTATCACTGAATAAGTGAAAATCTATGCCATAAACACTTTGGGAATTAACCCAGCACCTTTATCAAAGATCACCACTTAATTTGGCAATGCAACGCCCGTAGCATTCTTTCTAGGGTTGTCTGAACTATTCAAAGGACAAAGTTGCATAACATTTCAGCAGCAAAATCAGCTTCTGTGCATTCTGTTCATGCACATTTACATGCATGTTCAGGCAACATAGTAAGGTCCTTGGGAGTGTTTCACTTTCAAGAATACAATGCTTCACTCTTACCTCAGAAGGTTACTTTAAGGGTTTTTTTACTTAAAAGTTTACTTCACAAAATGTCCCACTTAATATTTTTTTTTCTCAGTCATAATTTCTATCTGATTCTATCAATTCTGTATATTCTACCATAGTTAGCTTTTGGGGATATTCTAGGCGTAAACAAGAGAATAACTTAAGACATGCTTAATTTATTTATTTATATTTCATGTTTCTTAACCGCCTATCTCCCTCAGACAGGGGCTCTGGGTGGTAATAATGTCAGACTGATAAAGGCACAAGCAAAGATAGATTTATAACGTCTAAAACTTACTATATTGCTTCCAGAACTGTTGGCATGCAATAGAATAAAACAAAATGTCAACAAGATATCAAAAAGTCTAGAATAAAACAATGTATTAAAAAAAACTCTATAAAATGACTACAGTATGTGGCTCAATAACACAATGACCACAAAAATCCATAATCAATTTAGCAAAGTAAAATAAAGGCTGAAGAATGAAAAACTGAAATTTCAACTTGTGCTTTAAATTTATAAGTAAAATGCCTGAAGAAAAATATCTAGCATGGGAATATCTAACAAGAACCAGGGAAACAGAAAGTTAGATGTTGGTTTGAATTTCAGTCACAGCTGGAATAAGATCATTATCAATATGGTACTGCATTTATAGTATTAAAATTTATGTGAAACTTAAACAGTTGGGTAACAAGGGAAAAGCCACATTTCCATTGTGGATTTCTTATTTCAGTTCTAAAATATTACCATGCCAATAACTTTTTAAAGGACTAACTTTTAAGTTTTAATTGCAATTTTTCCCAACTATGGAAAAGAATTCAATACCCCGGAAAGGCTTAAATTTATTCTCCAGATCAAACTCTTGTCTTCCCAGCCGAGACAAATCAATTCTCAAATCAGGGCAAATGGCATATTCTTCAAGGGTTTTGCTGATCTGATAAATTTTATCAGAAACAACATCTGGAGCTGGACCTGAAAATATAATACAAACATAAGCTGTATCAATTCTTGAATATTGCCTCAAAACAAGGTTTAAATGCTCTTAAATACAAAATAAATTTTATATATTATTTATATAGTTTAGATTAACATAGTATTTTAGCAATGTATGCGTATTTTATTAGAGGTTTTTATGGTCTCTGAAATCTTCAGATTAAAGTTGATCTGAATGTCGGATGTTGACTCTTCTGAAAAATCAAATTAAACTCCTTGGTTTTAATGTCTCAGCAAATATTAATTAGTAGGAATTTTTTCAATCTAGTTCAATTATTGGGCCCAGATTGTTGGGGGCCATATGCTGTCTCTGTAAACTGCTTAGAGAAGACTGTAAAGCACTGTGAAGTGGTATGTAAGTAAGTGCTGTTACTATTGCTATTACTGGTATGTACAAAATTTTGCAGCCAATGGGCATAGTAGAATTTTGAGAATCTGCAATATTCTCACAAAATGGCTACCATGTCCTATGTGGAAAATAGCATATTTAATTTACCATAGGAAAAACTGGTGAGAATATTCCTTGTCATTCTTTTTTTTCCATACAGGATGCATTCTACCAGTTATCATCTATTAACTTTTGGAGGAGAAGATGGGTACATTTCCAAACGGGGCTGCAGTAGTATATCAGATTCCTATTTATTTATAATTAAAAGAATATCTTAGATAAATGAAATCTAATGAGTCAGGAAGCTGTGCAGATGTCAACAGAGGTATCTGTGACTACTATATCAGACTACTTATCTCTGATCTCATGCCTGGAACCAAGAGAGATAAAAACATGTCTATTCAAAGATTTTAATTCCAAAAAACAAATAATTGGAAAAGTCTACAAGCCTTTTAAACATTGTTTAAATATACTGTATTTAAATCTAAGATGTCTTAAGATGAGTAGCTGGATTGCTGGATAGACAGATATAGACAGACATTATTTTTAATTTTTATATGATTATAAATGGTGAATGTAATAGGCATTTTTTTTTCAGACATTAGGTTTTTTTCTAAAAAAAAACAACCAGAGTTTGTAATAAGATGCATCACAACAACTCTTACCTCCATTGGCAATGTTAAACTTTACTCCAAATTCTCCTCCAGGTCCTCCAGGACAGTGACTAGCTGTGAGAATAATCCCCCCAGCAGCTTTGACCTTTCTGATAACGCAGGACACAGCAGGAGTAGATAAAATGCCATTTTGCCCAATAATCAATCTTCCAATCTAAATGCCAGTAAAAAAACAATGTCAGAGGTGGTTGAAGGTACATGATTCATTTATTGAAGATTATCCCTATTTGTAAAAAGAGAGAGCTTAGTTCCAAACATACTGGTTGACATCCAAACTGCACAGCCAATATTTTGAGCCATTGATCATGATAAAACAACAAGGATTTTCAACTCTGATTCAGTGGTGGGATTCAGCCAGTTCGCACTACTTCAGCAGAACCGGTACGTAAGTTTTTGTTGCCCAGGCCCAGAATGGACTTCCAGAAGCGGCATCCACATAGAGAACCGGTTGTTCACATATTTGAATCCCACCACTGCTCTGATTGTACTGATGAATAAAGAACACATACATGTAAGTTTTATCCATGGATTGCTGTTATACATCTGCATCTATTCCATAGTGTTCACTTGCTTTCTTGCTCCCTTATATCTGAGTCTACAGCAAGATTACTCTATGTGCCATCAAATGGTGTCATAAATTAAAGTCTAATAAATAAAATTATAGCAATATGAGAAACCTTTCATTATAACCTATATCCATAATGCACATTCATCAATATGTCACACAGAATACAGAAATGTTAGAACAATTATTTATGTCATGTTATAAAATACAGAAATGTTAGAACAATTATTTATGTCATGTTATAAAATACAGATTGATTTTATTAAGAAGAATATCTTAGTAAAGACAGTCAGTGGTACAGCTTCACTAAAGTTTGGGAAAAACAACAATCACACATGATAATCAAAGCTGGAGTCTGTAATTTTGTCAATGAAAGTCATTAGAAATCAACTAGGCTTCATCAATATGCAGGAATCTGAAACATGTGGGTACAACTGTAGGCTTAGACCTTTAGTAGGCATGAGAAAAGACAGCAACTGTCATTCATGGGAGCCTTTAGCAGGATCAAAGAATGATTGATAGCTAGGACCTGTAGCTTTCCCCAGAATCATATTTCTGTGTTAAAAATAAAGGCCAAGAATACAGTGCATTTCCGAACACTTTGGCTTGCTGTGTGGTGCTTGCCAAAATTAGTGTGAATCAAGAAGTAAACCCCATGCCATTCTTACAGTATGACATAATTTTGGGTATGCAGTTAATAATAATTTGCTCACTGTGTTTAACATAAGCAAGCAGCCATTAATTGAACTATACTTTTTTTTTCTTCCTTTCAATTATGCCCAATTCTCAGAGACTCCTTGGGCAAGTCCCTGCAGTTTTCTTGGCAAGGTTTTTCAGAAGTGGTTTGCCATTGCCTCCTTCTTAGAGCTGACAGAGTCTGACTGGCCCATAGTCATCCAGCCAGCTTTTTGCCTAAGGTGGGACTAGAACTCACAGTCTCCCAGTTTTTTGCCTTATGCCTTATTGAATACATCAAACTGGCTTTCTGTACTTTCATAGCGTTATTCTAATATTATTTGAGTTTAACATAGGAGTAACTTCAGAGGCAAATATCCTATTTGCCATTTGGCACTATAATATAAATTGACAAGAGCAGAAGTTAGTAGAAGTACTTCATTGCAATTAAAGACCAGCTCAAATGCAGAAGAAAGAATTGTGAGACAGGAAATAAAAAATGCAGTAAAAGACAATAATTATGATATTGAAATTGGTTGAAGTATGTTATATTTAATAAATAGTAAAACAAAGTCTTGCTAAAAGAAATAAAATTATAGTGACTAGATAATAGCAATTGTAAGTAAAATAAATCCAGGTGAATTGCAAGTCTGCTTAAATGTGGTATTATTAGCTTCAGCTAGGCATCTTTACCATGAGAGCAATAATAAATATAAATATAATAAAATATTAATATGGACTAATAGGTCAAAGTTTCTTTCATCACAGAGACAACGTTTTTGTTCAGATATCCCAGGATAGCCCAAATTTTCCCCTCAAAAACAGCTGTTGGGAGAACATTAACTCTTCTCAGTTAGAGCTCTTCTGAATTTAAGAACCATATTTGACTTAAGTATTTAGTTGGCTTGAAAAAGGAAAACATCTTCGATAGCCAGTTCCTTGGCACACTATTTACAGGCAGCCACTGCATGTTCACATACCTCAGGACTGCTTTAAGGAAGAAACCACAGCACTTCAGTTGCGTGTGCGCTGTCGTAGATGAAACCAAGTCATCACTTAAAATCAGACGTGAAAATCAGAGGCATCAATCCCCTGATGTAAAATGTGAAAAAAATATAATTTTTTTAAAAGTAATTTTAACCAATAAAAAAGATGCATAGCCAAATGTTAGTTTCAATTTTGGTCACATCAGCCTCATGATTTAAGTCCATGTTGGGAACACAAAGCCATGTCAAACACAGGATCCGCGATCCGGATGCGCCCCACGCAGGCCACACCCACCACAATCCCGCAAGGGCAAACAAGTCCCGATACGGCCCGCGATGCGATCAGGTTTGACACCCCTGCATAAGATCTGAAATATATTCTTTAAAAATCTCTAAAGGAAGTGAAGGACCTATATGGTCTCAATTGGGCTCTGAACAAAAGTGTTGCACTCTAGCTGAAAATAGGTATGAATAATGCACTGCTGGAGTAATACAAGGACTGCAGAACTGTTGCTGACTTCTGTTGCTAGAGACAATGTACTCTAAGTGTGCCATGCATGAAACACTATTCCTATATATGTAAAGAACTAAACTTCTTAAATTGGATAAGCATGTATTTTAGGGCGCTTATATTATATTCTGTATATATTATATTCTGTATATTGTACCAATATTTTAGGTTTTGCATAATTAATGTTGAGTGCTTCTACCTTGCAATATGCAGCTAAACTATATAAAGTTTGCTTAGACCAATTGGTATCTAAGATAACAGCATCCACCTAACTGTTAAACTAGAATTGTCACAAAGTTTTATACAAGAAGCAAGCATCCATTATTCTTAAATTTGCACTATGTGTAGCAATAAGTACAAAAGTGATTCTGAAATTGTTAAAAGCTGCATATTGTGCGGATCCTAACTTAAAAGTATATTTTCATCTATTGTAGATGTTGCAAAATAAGAACATGATCTAATACTGAATGTCCAGTTGTAAAGCATGCTTGTTCTTCAACTGAAACATTTTCTGATTTGATCCATTCCTAGCATTTATTGTAGAACTGCATAGCTGTCTGAAAAATAAGAAACTTGAATTTAAATGATTTATTTTTTGAAAGAGGAAAGCATGTTATTGGGAGATTATTGAAGAATAGAGCATATATGCATATTAAAGAGTCAACCATGGTTTTTCTTTTTTAGTTACTAAAATCCAAGTAATCTACTATGTTGAATATCAAACCAGCTAAGAAATTCTACTTACAGCTCTCTCTGATTTCTAAAACCAGCTCTGGGATTCCTTTTACCCCTAACTGGTATGTAATCAAGCCTTCAGAGATAATAATTTTGTCATGATACCAGTCTTCGTATGGTGTGCAAAACAACAGCATCACCATATATGGAGTTCAAGAATGTGGCCTAGTGCCCTTAACATAGTGAGAACTTAGCAGATTTTGATGAGTGACGTGAACCTGAGGTTTCCTCCCAGTGCTACAGCTGAAAAAAAAAAGAGTGATCTGCATTCCCTTTGCACATCCAAACATGTATGTGGATGGGGTGCCTATAATTAATTTTAAATTGGTGCATGTTACGGACAAACTGAGAACTCTTTGCTTGTTGGAGGGAGATGGGTGATGTTCGTCTCTGTGTGATATTTTATCCACCAAAAAATGTAGAAGAGAGCCTCTCATCAATTAGAAATTCAAAAGAGGTTTATGAGAGATACTGTGGTGCATTTCCTTGATGTAGCATAAGCCACAGACAAAGCACTGAATCATGATCACCTAAAATTCATCAACACATCCAGCTTATAAAAATCTTCATTTAGTCATTAAACTCACTGAGTGATTTTGCATGTCTTAATCCAGTGGTGGCGAACCTATGGCACACGTGCCAGAGGCGGCACTTGGAGCCCTCTCTGTGGGCACGCGTGCCGCCACTGCCAGCAGCTTGCGCAGGTCCATTAGGCTGCTGCTGCCATCTGGGGCGGCAGCCGCACCCAGCACAAAGGAGGCGAAGCGGCCAGCTAGCGAGCTCGAGTAGTGGTGGTAGAGCACGCCCACACCCAGCAAGCCAAAGGCCACCCCGAGCAGGGAAAGCCAGATTCATCCCCATCAGCGTCATGGCTCCCCAGTCCCAGCTAGGATTGCATGCCTCCTCCCCATCTATGCTGGGCCTCCTGCCCACTGCCCCACTCGCCAGAGACCTCCTGGATCTCCCCCAACCCTGCCCAGCCCCCACAGGCATTCCCCCCATGAGCAGCATCGAGGTGGCCATGCTCACCTCAGCCACGCCCACCCAGTCTGCCGTGACAATCACAGCCAGGCCCACCCAGTGGGCCACGCCCACCCATTGGGTCACACCCCCATGCCCGCCCTGAGGGCACCACAATGCCCTGGCACTTTGTGATAAATAAGTGGGGTTTGGGTTGTGGTTTGGGCACTCGGCCTCTAAAAGGTTCGCCATCACTGTCTTAATCTATACTTTACCTCAGAGGTCCCCAACCTTTTGGGCACCAGGGACCGGTTCCGTGGAGAGAGGTTTTTCCATGGATTGGACAGTGTGTGATTTTGTGTGCTGCCTGTATCCTATGGATGAGGCTTTGCTTGGTTGTGCGGACTGGTTGCTGGCATGCTGCAGCCCGGTACCAGTCCACGGACCACGGGTTGGGGACCCCTGCTTTACCTCACAAAGTTGTTAGATGAAAAAGGGCTTCAAAATTCTTGGGAAAATATTATATAAAAAATCATACAAAAATATTAGGGAAAGTAAAGTCATCACCAATGGCAGAAACTCCAAATGCAGAAGGGCAATTTCTTCCTCCCTCCCTTGCTTTCCTTTTTTTTTAATTATCTGAATGCAACTTATATAGATTATTTTTTAAGCTCACTCAGAAAAAAGGACCCATCAAACATTCTTAATACGCTAGATAAGAACATATTTTCAAGTGATTACCAATAAGAAACATAAAGATAAAAGACAGAAAAATAAATATGTAAAACATTTGTATTTAATTGATAATAAATTTATTATTTATTGGGTAGATTGTTCTTCAAAGCCTGATGCCTCCCACATGTGTTGAAGAACAATTTCAAATGCAAGAAGGGCTGGCTGAGGATAAGAATAATATGTATATACTGTATGTATATATGTACAGATTGCCTTTGACTTACGACCATTTGTTTAGCAACTGTTCAAAGTTACAATGGCATTGGAAAAATGACTTATGACCAGTTCTTGCACTTACGACCATCCTAGCATCCCCATGTTCATGTGATCAAAATCTGGGTACTTGATAACCAGCATGTATTTGCGACTGCTGCAGCATCATGAGGTCATGTGAGCCACCATTTGTGACCTTCCCAGTTGGCTTCTGACAAGCAGTCAATGGAAAAAGCTGGATTCACTTAATGACCGTGATTCATTTAACAACTGTGCAAAAACTTTGCAAAATTGTGTACAAACTTCCTTAACAACAACCTTGATTGGCGACAGAAACTGTGATTCTAATTGTGGTCGTAAGTCGAGGATCATCTGTAGTGCATGTAAGACTACAGTGGGGACACCAAATTAAGGAAGACTGCCATAATCAAGCTGGAACGAGTTAAATGAAGTGCTGCAAAAGCATAATAAACTGTATGAATATTTTGGAATGAAATACAAAGCAAGTGCAGCTTCAGATTCTTTTCTCCGAAAAATGAGTTCATTTTTTCCCCCCTGCTTAAATAGTCATGCATAAAATGAAAACCATACATCTCCTTGAGAAAGAGCTAAACTAAAAACAATATTTCATTTTTAAAAGATGGTATTAATGTAACAGTAAACATGAATAGTTTTTAGTGAGAGATAAGCCCCTTATGATTTAGCAGCATGCTTTGCAAACAAGATTTGTCATTTCTACCTTATTAGAAACAGCTGAGATTTTCCAAATTCCCTTTAAGTCACCTTGTTCTTCCAACTGTTCCTTTTTAAATTTTACTTATTAGACGATGTGGAACTATTCCAGCCTGATGGAACCGAGAAACAAAATTCCACTGGGACTTCCATTACTAGCAATTCAAGGAAGGAAGGAAATTATATTTCTTGTCTTTATGAGGCTGCCATCACCTCTGCTACTGTTTAAATGGAATTGAAATGGATAAGGAAGAGTTTGGAATGACTAACAGAATGTTCTTCTACTTGGTCAGAGTCTAACTCTAATCAGAGAACAGGGGAGAAACTCTTTCTCTAATACAAACTTTTTCAAATCTCTAGAAGTCTGTGCAAGTGGGCCAAATTAGTAGAACTTTTTAAAATTAAACTTCTCAGACCATTCTAAGACTTTCAAAATTTGACTTAAAATAAAATTATATGCACAATCATTTGGGAGTATTTTTCATCCTTTTAAAGACTTCTTTCTGTTTGTGAAGGTGGTTTTGAAATCATGCCCCTTATTTCTAGTTGATATTGTAGACTTCTCTTCACTCAGCCTTTTCTGCCAAGGGGAAGTGCCAATGCTAAAAAGATGGGAACAGATTGCCACAAACTCTTGGTCAATCTTTCCAGTTTTGGTTTATGAACATGTCTTGTAGAACAAAACATATTTACACTGCACATATATACAAATTCAACTTTTGATCCAATCTGCTTAAAAACATTTAAGCAATTCATAAAATGACAGGTCATATATTTTTGCTAAGTTAATAAAAATGTAAGAGTTGAAAAGAATAGAGAATGAGAGAAAGTCAATCATCTTGGCTTAAATTTTGTTAAGGAAAGGTGGAATAAAAATACAAAATAAATACTGAATAACCATTAGAATCAGCCACTATCACATATTTTTACTGCGAATTGCAAATACATTTGTAAATTAGATTTGTTATTTAAAGTGCACTGTGGAATAGCTTTTTTCATTTATACAATGTACAGAAAATCATTACATGGCATTGTGTGACGTGTTTTATACATAAACATAGTTAACAATCCAGTTCAGACCTAAGTAGCCAGAAAGCAATGCAGATTGTTAAAATTTATACTGTAGTGATGTTGCCAAATGACAGGCACAGAAACCATGCAATAGACTGCACATATCTGCACAAGACTATATGCACCTCAAATGCATCAACATTTTGTACAGATTTTATGTGGTTTTTTCTTATACCACTCTTTAAACAATACTACTGATAATCTATACATAACAAATAAATAACAATGAGCCAGTTTGGCCTAGGGCAGGGGTAGGCAACTTTGGCTCTTTTATGACTCGTGGACTTTAACTCCCAGAATTCCTGAGCCAAGGAATTCTGGGAGTTGAAGTCCACGAGTCATAAAAGAGCCAAGGTTGCCTACCCCTGGCCTAGGGTTAAGGCACTAGGCTACAACACGGACAACCATGAATTCTAGTTCCGTCTTAGCCATGAAAGCCAGCTGGAGGTCCTTTGGACAATCACTTTATCTCAACAACTCATTTCACAGGGTTGTCGTGGGCAAAATAGGAGGAGAAAGGTATGCTGAATATTGAGTTATTTGTAAATAAAGGCAGGAGATACTGTATCTGTACACACACACACATACACACAATCAATCAATCAATAAATGTCTGAATTGGAATAACAATACCCTAGACAATATTTCCTTTAATATAAGAATGTATCAGCAGAATTTGACTGCTGTTTCAAGCTTTGTGCAGCAAATCAAATGTCCTAGTCCAAAAGAGAATAGAGTCACCATCCAAAGGGCATGCAGCTACAGTTAATGCTTTTATTTTAACTTACGGTAAGCTAATATTTTCATATTTTTTTTGTTTTGTTAGTGGTGAGTTTGGAATACCATAACTACACTACCAAAATTGCAGCTAATAGGACACTATGACCCCAAGACTTGAGTCGCCTCGAATTGTGAGATGGGCGGCATATAAATTTAATAAACAGAAATAAAACTCTTTTTTGCAACATCACAAACCTTTTGCTAACAAAAGACAGTAGACCTAAGCACAAGGATGGAAAGGCAACGAGGAGTAGAGAGGCTGGCAGATAGAAGAAGCAAAGGATGTGGGAAATGCACCAGAGGTGAGTTCAACGGTAGAAGGAAGCCAGAAATGCAGTGGAGAGCACAGCCATGAATACATATGTGGGAAGAATGTTTGAAGGTAAGGAGACAATGGGGAAAATCAAGTAGGTCCTGCACTTAAGGAATGGGAATGGATGGAACATTCAGACTTTTGGCCAGAATCAGGAAAGTTCTATTGTATTTCAGATATGTATTAATATATAGAACGGGAAATTTTCAAACTGGGTTGAATGCCTCTCTATCTGGTGAACGGAGATCAGAGTGGAGGCACTGGCTGAAGATGCAAAGTGAAAACATAATCTAAAACTGAAGGAAGACAACTTCACAATGAGATTGTTGATCATTCCTATCCCCACTAGAGCTTCCAAGAATATAGCATTCTATACAAAATACAATTTCCTATCCTTATCTTAATAGAAACAGGAAAAAATTGGCCAAACCTGGAAGGCTTAACATGCAGTAGATGTTAATTAACTGTTCTATCATACTGTACTACTAACTTTACAACTGCTATATAATCAGTTGTTTTATTCTATTAAAAAACCCCAAGAGTTTATCCCTTGAGAATGTGACTACTCAAATGTTTTGTACTTCTAAGTATTAGAAGCATTTAAGCCATGAACATATTCAACTTTCTTCACATGGATCCCTTTGGCAATTAAAATAACTATCCCTTACGTTATGTACTGTATGATCAGGACGGCATCCTCAATTTTAAAAAAAGTGTCTTGCTGGTTTATGGGCTTTGAACACAGACAGGATCTGAAAGACTAGCCATCTGTTGAAAGATCTGACAAGAGTGTGCATTTTGGTTGGACAATTCTGTAGAATATCATGAAACACAACCTGTTCTTAAATATTGTTCTACTTATTTCAACTTTTGAAAACATTCTTAAAACAATAACAAAAAAGTATAGATTTTAAACACACTGGTGAACAGACATTTACAGTCTAGTTGTGAGGATTTTTTAATGTGCAAAGGAGCTCTTAAACATGCAACTCCTTTTCACAAATTGTAGAAGCATATTTCTCAAAGGGCTATATTTTTTTCTTTTAACAAAAATAAAAATGAGCTGAAGAGACTGGGACACATAGGCGAAATTGTTTAAGGCATAGTTGACCAGAATGCCTAGAATGTGAGCTCACAAACCCTATACATTCAAATAAACCATTTTTTTAAATTCTTTGTGTCTTGCCTTAAAATTAAAGTGACATAGTTTATTTAAAAAAAAGGCTAACTCTTAAAATGCCTTGACTTTTAATACATTTCAGTGGAATTTAAAAATATTTCTGTTGACAGTATTCAGTCAAAGCACTATTATCAGAATTGTAATGTCACATATATTATTTGAAAAATATAAAACACACAGTCACATAAAATTCTATATGAATGACTTGTTCAGGAAAAGTCTAATGTCTTTCCATTATAATCAAATACTGTAGTGCACTGAAACTGAAAGTAAGCTGTCTTATAGAAAATAATACTGTATTTTTAATACGTCTGGCTCATAACTGTCATTACTGGCAAATAGTCAAATAAGAGGCATGTTTTTAAGATTCTGAATCAAACATGGAATTTTTTTCGCATACAAAGCATGTTTTTCAGCTCTTTCCCACATTCCACAACTAAGAACAGATTGTTTCCCTCACTTATATTTTTTCCTCAACAAATTTAACAAGATTAGATTCAAAGAAGAAAGTCTCAGCATTCATGACAAGACATATTTTTCAAGAATATAATGAACATTTATCTAATTCTAAATTATGATGGCATTTGATAAGGAAATGGTTGTGAAGCCAAGTCAATATGATGTCAAAATAGCAGCACTATAACCTGCAGTTATGAGAAAATAATCACAATGAAATTATTATTATTATTACAATACAGTCTTCTGATCTGTCCACGTAACATATCTTGCAGGGAAGGTTAAGTGTGATGTGATACAACAGAGAAAAAGGTTAGATGTTTTTTAATGTCAACAATTTGGAATATTTAACCTGGAGGCTCCAAAATGCACAGCAAAGGGGGAAATAAAGTGCTGATACTGTACAGTATGGACAAAATATCCAAGTAATTGGAGGGGATAAAGAAAGAATCTACTGGAACAACTATACGCTGTGTGGGTGATCAATTATATCCTAGGCTAGTTAAAATATTTTTCAGGAACTATTCCAATCGGGGCTCTTCCTCACTGCTGAATTAATATGCTCTCCAGCAGTTTTTCAGTCAGCAAAACAATATGTCAGCACAATGTTGACTGGCCCCATTCAGATCCCCATTCTACTATAAAACAATATCACTGGATTGCCCTATCCTTATTTATTGTGTACCAGGTTAAGGCAAGGTACTGATGGATTCTCATTCCTCCAAGTATTACTTGTGGGCCATCAACCACTCTCCCTAAGTGGGCGAAGTGAGTATAGACAGTAGCTTAGACCAATGGGTTCTAACTCTTCTGTGCAACAAGTATTTGTTCTCTATTTACTGTACGAGGAACCCATGCAAGACCTGACAAGTCCTATGAAAAGCACCAATCAGGCATTATCAAGGGGATGACTCTGAAGCCCAGGCCAAATTGGACATGGAGGACCAAACCCAGCAACCAGCCAGAAAGAAGCATAACTGGGAGCTGGGAAAGAGGCTAGCAGTGAAAAATTAACATAAAGACATGATAGAAAAAAACATTATGGGGTGGGGCATGTTTGTGTCTTAATCAGGAGCAAAAGAGAAAGAAACATCAGGATTTGCATTTCCAACTCCTCTGATAAAATCCTACAGGTAAGATCAGTTTAGCCTTGGAAATCACTAATTAGCAGCCTGTTTGGTCTTGCTTGTTTTAGCTTTTAATCTCCTTTATCTCCAATTTGTGCTTTGCTCTTTACAATCCACTAGCTTCAGATTACTCCATTCAAGTTTATATCTGGTTTATATAGGCTATTCTGTAAACATAAACTTTTTTTTTGTAATTTTGGAAGTGAGCAATCTACTGAGGTGCCAAGAGGTGCACCGTCAAATCCAGTTTCTTATTATCAGTAGAAAATACAAATGGTGGGCACTCCTTTTTAGATTATCTGTCTCTTTGTTAAGAGCATAATCAGGACCATGTTAAAATTCTTCAGTAAAAGCATGAAAGACGTTTGCAGAGGATTTGGCTCAATGTTCTAATTTCCTTCCAAGGCAGATTTGCCTACAATACTTTCCCACAGCAAATCTACTATTGTCTCTTCAGAGGGAGATTCCTTATTCTCTGTAAGCCAAGAAAAAGGTCAGGCAGATGTCACTGACTCAGAAATATACTACATGGCCTTCAAAAATGCAAT
This sequence comes from Protobothrops mucrosquamatus, assembly GCF_001527695.2. Lineage (NCBI taxonomy): Eukaryota > Metazoa > Chordata > Lepidosauria > Squamata > Viperidae > Protobothrops > Protobothrops mucrosquamatus. The sequence continues at coordinate 120,141 of NW_015386955.1, forward strand.
AATGTGAGACGTATAGCTTGGATATTAAACATATCCTTTGTATATTGAAATTATTATGGGTTTTAAACTTGTAAATCGGCCTTAATTATGTCTAAGTGCACATATTTCTTCCTAAATAGATTTACTGGTATGATGGAACTACTTTTAAACTAAAGGAATGTAGGTAACCATGCTTGAGAAACTGTAACCTTTCACCTCACAGATTTCAAATCCATCTTATTCTATGAAATTAAAGGTATATAAATCAATTACAAGTGTGATTCCTGGCTGAATTCACACAGTACGCTTATATGTATTTCACCACATACTTTGCTTAATTAACACAACTTCCTGGTTTCATACAACACACTGAACTAACCATACAGACTGAGTTTGCACAATATGCTAAGCTACATTTTTGATGGTCTTGTACTGTAGTTCATTAGATCATGAAAAGGCAGTACAGCGGAAAGCATGCAATATGCAAACTATATGATCAGGCAGATGGAGTAAATAACAAAAGCAATGGGACACTGAACTAGAGGGGGAAAATAAGACAAAGACTTTGGAACAATCTGATAGATATGGTGGATGGCAAGACAACCCAGTGAAAAATCACTGCATTTTTTTCCCATAAAGTATTGGAGTAAATATGTCAAACTCAACTCAATATGTCAAACACAGTGAGTTTCCAAAATAGAGCCCAGTAAACTGTAAACTTATCAATAGCTGTTCTCTAACACTCACAACAAACCAGTCAGTAGACCAAGCCCTGTAGCACAATTTTATCATTGCAACTATCATGAACTTACACAGATGGGGCAATGAAGGGCAGGCTAGCAAGCCGTTCTACAGAGGAAAGGATGGGGCATTATACATATAAATAAACTGGATAGAAGCCATAGATAATAGGGTAGATGGGATGTGACAGAAAATATATCATGCACAAGTGTAATAGGATGTGATAGAATAAATCATGGGCTGCAGATCCATTACCCTATGGATCCAATCCATTATCCATTAGGATAATGGCAACTTGAAGACTCAAAAGGAAACCGGATCCAATTGACCTTATAAATTGGATCAACTGGATCCAAACTCTTTTTGAATTCAGAATTCCCCAAAATAGATTAGAAGGGCAGATTGCCCTAATTCCATCCTCATCCTCATCCCGAGTTAGAAGTATGGGGGGGGGGAATCCCCCTAATATCCCGCTGGAGAAAGTCCGCCTTCAAACGAAGCTCCGGAGGAGCCTAGGGGACGAGGAGCCGCCGCCCTTACCCCGTTAGCTGCCGCCATCTGCACCACCACCTCGATGGCCGTCGTGCTGAAGTACCTGCCGTCGCTGCCCACCACCATGGTGCAGCCCTGACGGTCGCGCAGGTCGATGGAGGAGAGCAGGCTCTGGATGAAGTTGGGCAAGTAATTGCGCTGCCCCTCGAAGATCGCGGTGGGTCTCCTCAGCCCTCCGCCGCCCGTCGGCTTCTGGTCCTCGTACGGGACCGTCTGCACCGTGAGTACCGGGATCGGACTCCCCTCCATGGCGCTCGGCTTCTAGCCCGCACGGGATCCCGGCTAGGAGCTTCCTTCCTTCGGTCGGCGCGGCGATGCTTCTGCCCGGGGCTCTCCCTTCGGGAGAAGGATGAGTTCCCAGCGCCGCCCCGCCCTGCCCAGCCACCCCACCGCGCCTCTTTTCCCGCCTTAATCCTGGTTCTGCTGCGCCGTCCTGTAGCTGTGCATGATGCCGAAAGCAAATTCGCTTCAGGAAAACGAAGAGCCGAGGCTTCTTCCCGCCCGGAGCGCTCGCAGCCGCCCTGCCCGCGCTCTCCCTCTCTGCAATGTCCTCCGGGACGAGCCAGCTGCCCTTTTCGAAGAAGGACACGAGGGGGCTGCCAAAGCCTCTTTGCAGGCGGCAGCCTCGGCCAGTAATAACCCCGGTAAGCGAAGCTGAGAGTTGTTGGGCGCTGCCAGAGATGTAACTAGAGGCTGGGGCGTCTCTCTCTCTCTGTGTGTGTGTGTGTAAAAGACATTTGTTCCAGAGGATCACATCCTGTCAGTCCTCCAGCTTTCTATTTTGCACAAAGCCGCCCCAGCCCTTTATAGATAGATCAGCCTGGCGCGCTTCTCGCCTTGCTGGTTGGGAATGCTCGTTAGGATCAGCTAAAAGAGAGCTCTGGGCTGGAATGGCAGCCCGTACCCGTGCAAAAGGGGGCTTGCTCATAGACCCACTCCCACATGGTCCTAAGCTAAAAGCATTAGGACAGTGTTCTGTTAGGACAATGGGATCCACCAGGATGAAAGGTTATGTATTTCCAAGCAATCGCATGACACAGCAGCGGTGAGAGTGTGGCTGGGTTCCTTTTATAACTTGGATTTGGTTTAGTAACCATTTTTTTCCTTACTTTGGGCCTTGATATCAGGTGGGTTTTTGAAAAATGCTGTAACAACAATGTTAAGGGTTTTCTTTTTCTAATACTGTAAGTAGCTCCTATGTGTTAGAAAACGAAAAGTCTCTAAATGGTAATTAATTAAATATTTTCTCCTTAGTTCTTCAGTCAAGTAAAATTCCTACAGTGGCTCTTTAAAATCAGTAATTTTACAGGTCCCACCCTCAGGTTAGCAGTGTGTAAGACACAAGGAAAGGAGAGGAAGGTGGAAGAAAAAAGACTGATAGCAAAATATACTTAATTTTCACAGAATTTTATCCAGGTTCGTGCTGCATCTCTTGTTCTTATGGGTTGTCCCGTTCATGGCTGTCCTGTTCCTTCCCCAACCCCACCCATTGTTGTTGCTCGTTCTGTTCTTTTTACTTTCTTTTTATGAATTTGTTTCTTCTTTCTCCCTTGGGTCAGAAATCCAGCCAGAGAATGGAAGCCATTCCATAATGGCTTATTTCAGAAGAAGGAATCACTTTTTGCTCTTTCTCCTTTGAGATTAAAGCCTAGGGCTCCATTCACCAAATCAACAGGATTGTACTACATTATTATAATATTTCCAAGCCTTAGATAAGGACTTTTTTTTTAATGCTGGCAGCCTGCTCAGACTATAGCCCCAAATTGGGATAGCCCTGTCTAAACTAGAACATATTCCAAGCTTAATACAATTTACCTCCAAAGAGCAGGAAGACCATTAAGTCCAGAATCTAAAGTTACCCAATAAATAATATACTGCTTCCTCACTGTGCTATTTTGGATCCATTACTCTGTCTAATGATGCTAGAGACAGTTGGGGACAAGACTGGCTGGAAGGGAATATGGAAGAAAAAAATACGTCACAATAAGAACACATTGACATAAAAAAAAAATTTCCGTTTCTCATCATGCTAAGGGAAGATAAGCATATTGTTCTATGTATGTTCCTAAATACTATAAGTATTTCTCCTGTATATTTAAATGGGATAAACATATACCTCAGGAATTCTAACCAGCAAGCTTTGGTCAGTCAGCTGTTGATTGTAGACACTGCAGGAGGGAATTCACCAGGTTTACTCCATATAAAGTCACAGGCTGGAGTGGTATTTGCGCACCATACTTACCCACGGTTAACCTCATGGTTTAGTTAACCCAGTTTCATATTATATGCTAGTTTGTGGAACGGAGTAGTGTGGATACTGTTATGAAACACTGTATGTCTGTTAGAACATGGATGTACACAAAGGGAGCAAATAATGGAAAGGGTTGTGATGTCCCCACTACTCCTTTTGTATATATCTAATGTTTTGTATGTACTTATGTAAAGGATGAGCTTAATGTACATTGTGATATACATTTAATCACCGGTGAAATCTCTTGACTCAGTGGGTGCCTTTGCTTACAAGAATGGAAAGGGGGTAAAATACCTTGAAAAACTGTGCTGTATAGACCAATTTGACCTTTTTAACGGTTAGTCAAGAAATAGGAATTATTTATTTGCAGTTTGCTTAACAGCTTTGTTTGGCTGAAATACTTGATCTTAAACTTATCTACACCATTATGCTTACAGGAAGTCCTCATTTAGCAACCACACTTAGATTGGTAACTCAGAGTTAAGTGAAGCAGCTGCTAAGTGAAGCTGCAACTGTGTTTACAATGTAATTTCAGCTTTCCTTTGCTTTACAGACCTGTCGAGGTAGTAAATGCAAGGATTGGTAGTAAAATTACTTTTTGTCACATTGTAACTGATAACAAGGCAGTTCAGTTAATGAGGACTACCAGTATTTGGAGAAAAATACCAAATGGAAATTACAAGTAAGTATGTGCTATAAGTGTGATGACAAAACATGAAGAAGCTATAAGACAGCTAACCTGAATGGGTACAATATCTTCGGGAAATGAGCAATTCATCACTTTCAGATAAACCACCAGCACTAAATCTAGCACTAAATCCAGCAAAGGGTGGGGCAATGCATTACCATGTTTGTAATGTAAGTCTTGCATACTGGAAAAAAACTCTGAAACAAATTCTAGGATGTTCAGTCAGTTCATATGGAGCATTGGAACTGCCACAATGCATAAATCATGTTTGAAAACTAAGGTATCAGATTGCTCAATTTCTACTCTTGGCAGGTTTAGCAAATGCTTTTAGTTTAAGCTTACTTTCCATTATATTTATGCAAGTGGGGAGACACAGCAAAAGGTTACTGTGCATTTTCGTCCTTTATAAAGGTTGTTGCCAAACCTAATTATTCTGAAGCAAGCTTTGGAAAACTATTTGGGATTTACAAAGAGGCCAAGAAAATTTCTGGAATAATGCTTCTTTTTTTTCCTTTCACCATGTAAGAAGAAAAGGTGTGTTTGTAAGTTCAGAATGCACACTTACCTGCTTCCAATTTTCTATTTAAACCAAAGGTAAATAGCACTATTCCTGAGGACCAAAAACTATTAAAAGATAAACTTACTTAGCATCTGCCAGATTTTCTACTTCATCCAGCTTCCAAGTGAAAAGCTTTATCAATTCTATTGCTGTATTTTTATTATGAACACTGATATTTTGTCCTGAGCTATATTAACAATTGCTTAACATGTACACATAATGAAAAATCAAACAATTATGACCATTACATCGTTGTGTTATCTTACATGTGGATATCTTCTGTTTATTTCACTGCTGTATTGGGTTCTTTCTTAATTTAGCTGCATGAATGTTATGTATAAAAAGGCTAGGTGTTGAATAACTGCCAATAATCTTTGTGAAATGTTACAATATGCTCCTGGGAATTAAGGCTATGGAAAAAAATAAAATATTTCTGGTGAATCATCAGAAAAATACTAATTGCTTGTAATTACTTTAAAAACAGTCACAAATGCTAAGACATGCATATGTATTTTAATCTCATTATATTGATCTGAGATTGCATTAATCAGACATTAAATATGTATAATTTTAAGGTTTTATTAATATTCAGGATAAGTATTATTGTTTTAGAGAACTAAAGGTACTGTAGAAATGCAAACCTTTTCAGCCCAAGATATTTTTTTGCAAAGTCTGCAAAAATTGTAGCAAATATTCCAGATAAAATTCATAATGTTAATCTCATTACTGTATACCCTTTTTTTCCCCTTCCCTCCCTTTAAACATCATACTAATTACCAGCATCTGGGCAGCATGTTCAGAAAATAATGCTACTTTTCTTCTTAGAGAAAACTGTAAATAAATCATCCACAATAATGCCACCAATCCTAAAACACAGTAATAAAAAATCAAAATAAGATTTATTTAAAAATTCAAAAAGCAAGCAAGAAAAGTATTCTGACAACAGAAATCCAAAACAGATGCTTGGTGCCTGTATGTACTTTAAACTTTTAAAATATGTCTGAGAAAGTGGTTGAATAGCACCACCTGGAGTGTAAAATCTTCATTGTATACTACATTTTTTCAAGATCTATATAACCTTAACTGGAATTGTACTATATATACAAATTTAATTGGAACAGTGTTTAACTGTATAAAAATATAAGTTGTGATAACCTTGAAAAAAAGTTGTTTGTTAACCACTATTAGCATAAATTCAGCAGCATGAATTCTATACCTGCTATCAAGACAAACTTCCAAATGAAGTTAAGTCAT
>NW_015386955.1:127797-131336 GCF_001527695.2 Protobothrops mucrosquamatus
CAGAGATCTTTTTGCTGGGTATTTTAAACAGAAAATATAGTAAAGAAATACGGTACTTAATTCTACATACAACAACGGCAGCAAGAATAGCATACGCACAGTTCTGGAAAAATGAGAATATACCATCAGAGGAAGAAGTGATAAAGAAAATCCTGGACTGTGCTGAGATGGACAAATTAACAAAAGAGATAAAAGAAAAAGAAGACACAGAATACTATTTAATATGGAGCAAGTGGTATGACTGGCTGGAGAGTAGAAATAAAGAATAAATGTGGAAAGGTTAAAAGTGGAAAATGTGTGTATAATAATGTATGAAGGAAGAAAAATGCAAATAAGAAATAATGAGGCAACAAGGACAAATACTCCGAAGAAGAATAATGGGGGGAAATGTAAATAATAGAAGATTACTGTTACGAAATTGCTGTTAAAATATATACTGTGTATATATGTGTGTTATGTTTTGTTTTGTTTTGTTGGTTTAAATAATAAAAATTTATAAAAATAAATAAAAAATAAAAAATAAATAGGATACTTTTTGAGGCCTAGGACAGATTGCATAATACATAGTGATTTATCCTCCAAGAAGGGCAATCCGTTCACATGAGAAATACATATATTTGACGCCTGTCCCACAGGCAATCTTATTACTCTAATTGTGTACCTGTAGTTCAAGATACGTTTTTGATGCTTGATAGCAAGAATAAACTAAGGGATGGGAGATGTATATAAAGTAGAAATGCAAACTGAAACCTTTTCAGTTCAAAATGAATTATAGTTGTTGAGAATTAGGAGGAATGTTGAACCAAGTAGTTGAAAGTAGAATATAAGGAATAGCAAAAAGAGTTACGGTTTTTAGTTGCTCTAAGTAACCTGTTGATGTTTGACAAAAAAAACTAATGGAAGATTCCTGGATGTCTTAGTCTCTGTCTGGAGCTTGTCTGTCTTTGGATCAACTTGCATCCGAACTTTGTTAATTGTTTGGATGTTAAGATTTATATAACATTAATGTGAGTGGTTACAATCATGACTAAGGAATGCAGCATTATATTGGTAGCATGGGAGGGCAGATGAAAAGGACCAGAGTAATACTATATCCAGAATAACCCACAATATTTGGGGAAGAAAAAAGAGGAACGTTGAGCTGGAAGGAGACACAAACATATGTTGCCATAAGGAGGTAATTGCAAAACCTGGGAATCAAAGGGTCTCATTCTGTTAATAAAATGGAACTTCTTTATCAATTCAGCCCTTTCATCGGAGTCATCTATTTCTGTTTTTATGTATTTAAAATGTTGACGATTAATAAGCAGTCCATTGGTGTGAATTGAGCTCCAATCCAATCCTGATTAGAAATTAGAACACTGCATTACATGGATCCTTACATGTGGGGCACATGTAGACTTTGCTCAGTTGCTGCCGGAAAGAAGGATGACATTTTCGTTATGTAGGATGCTGTGCTTCGCCCCACCACCCTGATCAGCGTGGTGCGAAAGAGCGAGAACGGGCAAGTGACTTTCACAATTTAAGGAGACACCACCTCAATTTTCGAAGCGGGGGCGTGCTAAAGCAGAGCAATCAGAGGTCGGATTAAAGATCCGAGGCGTCCTTGAAACTGCCGTCTGCAAGCCATTGGCCAGGTTCAGCAAGAGGATCGGGAGCGCGGATCTAGAAGGCAGGAGAGGGGCTTTCTACGCGGAGGATCAACTCTGAGTGACCCGCCAACAGCGCTGCGGGACCCTGACCGGTGCGGGGAGCCAGCAAGGTCCTCCACGAGGCTACGAGGCGCTCCGGGTGGGAGAGCAGAGCCGCGCTGGGGCTGCAGGTGGCGGCGGCAGGGGAGGGGACCCAAGCGCTCAGCTGCACCAGGGCAGGCGCCGTCTTCATGAGGCTGTCGATGCTGAAGGAGCACCTGCTGCTGTCGCCGCCCTGCAGGCCGATCTCCCCCGGGGGCCGCTTTTCTTCCTCCCCGGGACCCTGGCGCCCGTTTCCCGCTTGCACGGGCCCTCGGGCCGCCCCCGCTCTCCTTTCCGGCGCCGGCGGCGAGGCGCAGGCGGGCAGAGGCCCGACCGCCGGAGGCAGCAGAGGGCCAGGGGGAGGCGGGAAGAGCAAGATCCCGGCGGCGGAGGGCGCGGGCCGCTTGAAGCGCTGCCTGCGCCGGAGGAAGCTGCCGTTGCGAAACATCCCCTGCGAGGCCGGGTGGAGGCGCCACAGGTGGCCTTTGCCGGGGCTGCCGGGCTCGCGGGGGACCTTGACGAAGCAGTCGTTGAGCGAGAGGTTGTGGCGGATGGAGTTCTGCCAGGCGGGGAAGCGCTGGCCGTAGTAGGCGAAGCGCCGGCGGATGAAGGCGCAGATCCCGCTCAGAGGCAGCTGCTGCTGCGGGCTCTGCAGGATGGCCATGGTGATCAGCGCGATGTAGGAGTAAGGGGGCTTGGCCAGCCCCTCGGAGGCCTCCGCTGCTGCAGCTACCTCCGCGCCGGGAGCCCCTCTCCCCGCTGCTCCGGTGGGCTGGCTACTCCCGGCGGCCCCGCTCCGGGACTCCTTGGGGACGGGGCCAGCGTCCCCGGGTGCTTTCCCCCAAGACGCCGGGACTTTCTTCCTCATCTGAACTCCGACCTTGGAAATGGTCCGAAAGGGCTTCCTCGCCGGATGGGCTCATAGGAAGGGAAGATCCAGGCAGCCACGAAAAGGGGCGAGGGGGGGGGACCTGCAGCTGGTGCAACCGAATTACCCAGCTTCGGGGCTGTGGGGGTCTTTTATCTCCCTGTTTCCCCCCCCCCCGTCATCTGAAGAGGGAGGGTCTCCTTTTCCATTGGCATGCTCCCATCTCTGGGGAAGGGGGGAGCGCATCGGAGGGGACCCCCCCTCCTCTCTGCCTCTGATAGGCATATCAGATAGGAAGGTGAACTCAGAAATCCTAACCAGGTGTCCCGTGTGAATGGGTCTTAAAGATGGGCATGGCATGGCTCTCCAAGTGATGCGTTCTATCTAGTCCATCAACTGTTGATAACATGGTTAATGGTGACAGGTGACAGAAGCTGTGGTCCAGAAAACTTAAGCCAACCAGCCCATTAGATGGCTGAAATAAAGAGAGCTGCAATGTTTGTATGAAAGAAGTAGGAACTGTCTTAAAGCAAATTCTTGGGCTCAGAATTCTCATAGGGTTTTTGCTCCATTTTTGGGGTAAATTAATGTTGGCTGAAAGACCCATGTCTTCTTGAAAGCCTATCCTACTTTCTAGTGGCTTACTGTCCTGAAATTGCAGAGTATTCTGGAAAAGAGCCTCCAGGCAATGGAAAGTTTTGTAAAACAAGGCAAATTGGACACTCATGGAAAGAAAGCATGGCTTATTCTTGAAGTGGGAAAAATAAACTGGGCAGGTATTTCAGGTTATACAAGGTGTGGAGTGGAGGTTGAGAGGAAAGAAATGATGGACGAAGAAACAAGCATGCTATGATTACAGTAGTAGGGTTTTTTCCCCAAATCATGGAGGGACAGCACTTTACAGATACAGATAAAGAACCTTTTTTAATTAAAAAAAA
>NW_015386955.1:131458-171663 GCF_001527695.2 Protobothrops mucrosquamatus
TGGCTTATTCTTGAAGTGGGAAAAATAAACTGGGCAGGTATTTCAGGTTATACAAGGTGTGGAGTGGAGGTTGAGAGGAAAGAAATGATGGACGAAGAAACAAGCATGCTATGATTACAGTAGTAGGGTTTTTTCCCCAAATCATGGAGGGACAGCACTTTACAGATACAGATAAAGAACCTTTTTTAATTAAAAAAAAATAAGAGGGAAAAAAACCCCTTATACGTAGACAAACCCCCCCCCCCACAAAAATTAAAATTCTTGTCAACTGCCCATGCAGTAAATGAAATCGTCAAAATATATTAAAATAATATATCTACTGTCTTGTAACATCACTCGTATATTTTTAGTCAAATATATTTAAATTTCAGAACCTTTCTGATAATCTATTACTTATTGAGATATACTGTTGAATGTTTAATTTCAGTCTGTAGTGTGTTCATTTATAATGGACTGAATTACAAAAATTACCAAGATTATTTAAAGCTGTCTAGAAATAGCAGAACATATTAAAGCAGTTATCCAATTTTTTTTTTTTAAAAAAAAGTCAAACTGAAGAAATAACCTACTTATCAAATGCACCAAAATGTATTATTTTCCTACCATGCTAAAAAATGGAAAATAACATCCTTGTTTTGAAATATTTCAAGTTTCTGGATTAGAAGTACTGGGTACCTGATCTTATGTAATCTTACTGCAATTATATCAATGGATCTTACTCTTTACTAAATGTTTAGAATTTCAGTTTAAGAACAAGTCTGATTTTAACTTTTCAAGGTCACTCAAAGTCAATCAGCCACTTCCACTTGCCATCATTTTCTAAAATAAGCAAGATTATTTTCAGGAGCAATATTATTTCAAGACTGCCTGTATTTGTATTTTTTTAATCCTCAAAAGCAGTTTCAGAAGGCCATAATACCCATTATAATAATCTATGTGTAGCTACTTATTTAAGAGTAAATCCTATTGAACCCAATGGGACTTCCTTCTGAGTAGACCTACAAAGGGTTATACTACAAAGTATCCACTGAAATACTTACGAAAGTATTACGATTTTCTCAGTGAGGCTGAGAAAATCAGACAACTGGTATAGTTGAAAAGTAGATCAAAATCTTTATTAAGATTTATATGAAATCTGATCTATTAGAAGAGTAGAGGAGAGAGATAGAGAGAGACAGAGAGAAAGGTATCACTGGCCAAGATTTTTCTCTCTCTTTAAAGAACCAGTCATGCTCTCCACCGGCTCACACACATACCTTAAAGTAAAGCTGTCATTCCCATTTGTTTGATAAGGCAGCCCGATTCTTTAAAAACAGAAGTGTATTAAAACTAAAGAAATCTATTCACATTTGAGCTGTGGTTTCACTACAGGGGTATCCAAGCCTGGCAACTTTTAAGACTTGTAGACTTCAGCTCTCAGAACTGGGAATTCATGTCAGCTGAGGAATTCTGGGAGTTTAACTCCACAGGTCTTAAAGTTGCCAAGGTTGGACACCCCCTGCTCTAGAGAAACAATTTTCAATATTCATAGAGCAGCAGCCCCCAACCTTTTGGGACCGGTTCCTTGGAGAGATACTTTTCCATGGAACAGAGGGGGCATGGTTTTGCATGCTGCCTGTATCCTGAGGATACTTGCTTGTTTGCGCGGCCTGGTTTCTGTCATGCCACGGACAGGTGCCAGTCCATGGACTGGGAGTTGGGGACCCCTGCTCTAGAGTACCCTTCCCTCTAGAGTAATCTTTATCCCGATCTACTCCTGAACAACCTCCATTATCTGTTGGCCAGGTTGGCTGAAAATTATGGGTATAGTAGCTGAATGCATCTGGAGAACTCCAAGTTGGAAAAAATTGTATCGGAGAGTTCTGGTCAAGGTTTAATTAACTATAAGAGCCCAGTCTTAGCACCTCTTTACCAAACATAGACTACAGGAAGGAAAAGAGGTGCAGAATACATTCCCATAACTCAGACATGTCAAACACAAGGCCTGGGGGCCGGATGTGGCCCGCGAAGCCATTCTGGAAACAGTGAGGGAATGGCCCCCGCTGCCTTGGCCCTGGCCCAGGCTGGCCAGGAGCCAATGTACAATTTTGTGGTGGCCATCTATGCTGAAACGCATTCAGTCTTAGCTCCACAAGGCCGTCTGGAAACAGTGAGGAACCAGCCCCTGCCGCGTCAACCCCACCCCCTGGGTGCATGCTGGGGAGGTGTCACCCTTTGTGAGGAATGAAGAAATGCACCATCACCTGGAAGTGGCCAGCAAATGGCCCTCGCCTACTTCATACATCCGGCTTGATGGGCTCTGGGGGAGGGGTTTCGGCAGGCAGCGGGGTGCTCTCCTCACAGCGCCGAGAGGCTGAGCCGGGTGGCGCAAATCCAAAAAGAAACGCGAGGCCGCCCAGCTCCCAGCCTGCCCAGTTTCAGCAGGCAGCGGGGCGCTCTGCTCACAGCGCCAAGAACTGAGCTGGGTGGCGCGAATCTGAAGAGAAATTCAATGCTGCCTAGCCTCCAGCCTGCCCAGTTTCAGCAGGCAGCAAGGTGCAAAGTTGGCGAGCTTCGCACCGCCCGACTCAACCTATCGGCGCTGTGAGAGCATCCGGCTGCCTGCTGAAACCACGCCCACCCAGTAGGCCACACCCACTCCATTCACACCCACCCAGTAGGCCACACCCACTCCATTCACGCCCACCCAGTAGGCCACACCCACTCTGGCCACACCCACCCAGCCCCCCCCTAGGGCAACCGCAATGCTGATGCGGCCCTCAATGAAATTGAATTTGACATCCCTGCCGTAACTAATATGTGTTTTTTTGTTTTTAAATGGAACCTCTGAACAAAGACTGGAGAAGTGACTTTCAAGGACATACACATATTTACTTTATTCAAAATTAATTCCTCATTCTGGATAAATTCAGGCTTAATATTCTATATGTGAGCAACAGTTTTATAAAGCTCCACTATTAAAAAAAAGAAAAACAGGTCCAGGATATTTTAATAATCCACTGGTAAAAATGAAGGGCTAAAAAGCACTTTTCTGGCGTCAACTATTTCCCCCTCTTTTGGTCACAGTTGCTATGAAGAGGTCTTTAAGGATATCATTATCCAGGTTCCTTCCTAGGGACAAATAACATAACATTGAAAACATTTTTAATATCTTACAGTAGTTTGCATTAAGGAAAAACTATTGCACTGTTTCCTGAAATACAACCAATGCTTACCAAAAAAATGATTAAAACCAGATGATAAAGAGATAAAGGAGAGCCCCAGCAAGTCAGTGTGGATCCATCTCTTCTCATGTAGCCTACGTCAGTTACTTTCTTGCACAAACAAGACTGCTCAGATCTGCTTGTTGTCCTGACTATGCTGGGGTAATTGCTTGGATGAATAGTTATGTCCATCAAATGCAACTCCCATCGCTTCATTTTGTCACGTTCTTTATTCCAAGGAAGGCTGGCTTAGCTCGAGTTCTAATATTCCTTTTCCCAGTTTATACTGTGGGAACATCTGCCTTTTATCTAAATTTTTAGTAAATTATTGAAGGAAAAGCTGTCATGCTTTGACTTATTCCTCTCTACAAACTCTCCAGAGCTACCTCAGTTGGGCAAACTCTGTGGAAATCCAAGAATAACTGGAGACCTTAACCTCCTGGCGACGTTTTATTTCTCTTAAGAGGTACTGTGCCTAATCAACAAGGCTACTATGCAATGAGCATCAACAAAGGGTTACAGATTAGGAATTTGACTCAACTCTTAGTCTTGAACTACATGTAGACTATGGCAATGCAAGTTGCATTAATCATTTAAAAAGTGGAGCAGGGTTAACAACAAGTGTCATACAGCTGAGAACACGGTACCATTTCCCCTATCACTGTTTATTTCTTTTGTTTTTATTAATATAATAAAATAAAGGTTTATTTTTAAAAAAGGGAGTATCAAGAAAGGGATAAAGAATTGCTGACCTTATACAATTAATGCTCAGTTAATAAAAGGAAAAACCATCCGAAGCAAAATACTTTCATTTGCTTTTATGATATAAGAAAGAAGTATGATTGTTTTAGCTCAGCGCCAAAATCTCGACTAAATCATTATTTATCAATGTTAAAACAAGACAAAGGTTATTTGCTTTTCAGCAACCTATCCTTTTGGTGGCTTTTTTAAAATTCTGCATATTTTTAGTGTTAGAAACTATAGCTTTCTTCAAGACGATGCAGGTTTCTGAATAAAGTTGGCTGCTCTAATAGCTAACAGGGATGTGCTGAATGAGGTCCAAATAATTTCTTCCAAATCATTCTGAAATGCACGTAGCCCTACTAAAAACCAGTAAAACTAATTATTGGATAAAGTGTATATCTAGGTTAAGACATAGATCGGAGGGTAACTCAGCATCCCTTCTCTGCATGTCCCTTCTGTTCTTTGTTGAGTGTAGTGGCATTAGAAATGTACATGATAAATAAATAGCTGCATTCTATTCTTGGCTTCATTTATTTATTACTTATTATTATATTTATATACCACTATAATCCCAAGGAACTCTCAGTAATTCATACAGATAACATAATAATTGAAACATGGTTGGTTGAAAACCACACCTTTTAAAATATACAAAAGCTTTATATGAGAATGGAAGAAATCCGAAATATGATTTTGCTTCCAATTACACTTAAACTGGGCAAGAACTGCCCAAGACTTCCATATACTATTCAGAAACTGCTCTGAGTACACATTATAATAACAATAAAATGGAAGCAAACCAATTCAGATGCAGAATCAATTTGTCATGGTTCCGATAGATGAATCCCATTAAAGAACTTCAAGGCAAGAATTCTTCCTTAAAGAACATTTTATTCAGGAAACAAAGTATCGGCATTACATAGTTGAACCCAAAACTAAATTCCCTTCCTCCAGATACAAAGTAACAAGTTGCAATTCCCACCCCCATGAAGCAGTCATAAATCATATTCTCCAATTAGACTGAAGCACGGGCTCCCTCTCCAGCTCCTCAGCCCGCCAAAACGTTATTGGTTGGTTTGTCTCCTTGAGTTCCCATGAAGCTGCATTATTATTATGGCTACCTGAGCTCAAGCATTCATCCCATCCTCCTTCTACATCTGATCTCTAAACAGCAGAAAAAGCAAGCTGAAAGCAGAGTAAAAATGGCTGCAATTTCCTCAGTTGTCAGAGTGGGAACATCCAATGTCACAGGGAAATTTATGTCAATGAAATGCAAAGTTTAGTACTGTCAAATTTCAGGATATCTTCTTAGAAATTAGGTTTTAATTCATTTTCTGTAGGATTGTATCAAGAACGATTATACTGATAATGTTTCCATTTTTGTGGAATTAATAGTTTTATACAACCAGCATATGTAATGCACATATTCTTACCTATTAAGACTATTCGATTAATTCGTTCATCCTCTTTCCATTTCACAGTTGTTTCCTCTAGATCGTAGAGCTCATAAACACCCTGAATTATCACCTGATGAGATTTATCTTTGATGGACACCAATCCCTGATTAGAAAATAAAATAAAATTAGCAAAGTGGCTAGTGAAAGCTTCTATAAATTGAATATAAAGTTTATAAATTCTTTATACAGAATCTATAAATAAAGCATATTCCAACATCCTTGGGTGAAAGGAATCAATTGCTTTCAGTGATGGACAGAGTTATCTTGAGACAAGATGGGCAGCCTATAAATTTTATAAATAAATGGATGCTATAGTAACCCTAAAGGGAGGCCTACATGTATATAAATATTCTTCACTGCCTAACATAGGATAGGATGGCATAGCAAATGCAAGTAAGTAAATGTCTGCTATGGTAAAAACTTCATAATATCTATAATATCAACAACCTTGTACAGATAATCCTTGACTTACAACTGCACATTATGGTTATAAGTCATGACAGTTGCATGTGGGTCACCAATTTTATGACCTTTTTTGATGAATCGCTAAGCAAACCAATTGTTTGCTATGGACCACTTTTGTCAAAAACCAGAAGTACATGCTGTTTTAGCAAAAACGTGATCACTGACAGCAGGATGTTGCAAACAGCCATAAATGCAGGTCAGTTGCTGAGCACCTGAAATGTGCCCCTGGCATGGTCTTTTGCAACTTCAAATGGGTGCTAAGGAATTGGTCATAAATCAAGGACTATCTGTAGTTCCAAAGATCATGAAAGAGTTTCTTCTCTCGTTATCATTAGTGTAATGTCTGTGCATGGAGGAACTATATCAAACATTTCTTCCAGAACAGTGATGGCGAAAACCTTTTAGAGTCTGAGTGCCCAAACTGCAACCCAAAACCCACTTATGCATCGTCGAGTGCCGGGTGGGTGTGGCCCATTGGCTGAGCGTGGCCCATTGGCTGGGCATGGCCCATTGGCTGGGCGTGGCTACGGTAGTAATGGCAGACTGGGTGGGGCTAAAAAGTTCAATCAATCAATTCCAACTTTGCAAGATCTTTTTTTTCCCGTGAGAAGTTGAAATTGACTGATTGAACCTTTTTTTTTTTTTTTGCACACGGCGGCGGCGGCCTAGAGTGAAAAGGTTTTATAAAACCCAGCTGAAGGCCTAGGACTGGGGTGACGGCGCGCGTGCCCACAGAGAGGGCTCTGAGTGCAGCCTCTAGCACCCGTGCCATAGGTTCACCACCACTGTTCCAGAAGGTACAGAAGTTGCAAATACAGACCTTTTGATATTATTAAAATTTGATTAAAAAGAACCACATATAGCTGTAATACAGAGCAAAGTTTTAGAATTTTTAGCCCTTTGGTGTTTGAGCAACACATGATGACTCCAAATTAGCATATCCCCTTCTTTCCATATTCAGCCACTTTCTGTATCCAAATAAAAACAGTAATGGTTTTGAAAATAATAATGTTAATATTGAGTACTGAACCTTTAGTCTTATTACTTCCATGGGGTTACCTTTCTTGTCTTTTACATTTTTCTCCCACAACAGATTCTAAAAGAGATATAAAAATAATTGGAAGAATTATACATTCATAATAAAATAATCTTCTTGGGGGGGAAAAGGCAAGTCCTTTCAAATCATGTTTATTTCTCAAAGTGAAAGATGTGTTACTATGTAAAGAAAATAGGAAATAAGTAATTTGGATTTTTCATGCAAATAATACAGCACTTACTTGAATAAATACATTTAGGTCTTCTTCAGTTGTATTTCCTAGCACTTCAAAAGTGGATGTAACAATACTCTGAAAATTGATACAGAAAAATTGCTATATTTCAATTTTCAGTAAAAGCAAAATACATTTTAATGATAAAAATTCTATACTAGCAATTCATGGAATCTGCAAATTAATGTAATGTAATGTAATGTAATGTAATGTAATGTACTACACTGTACGGTAATGTAATTCAATGCAATGTGATGCAATGCATGTAATATAATTTTACGTTAAAAACGTTACATACAATACTTTTTCCTGAACTATAAATTTGATGATCATATATATCTTTCCATAATAAATTGGAACCATTTAGAATCCTATGCAATAACTAAATGCACACATATTTTCAGTGCATATAGCTATAATGGAGCCATCTTCTAATGTTGTCTCTCATTTTCACACATTGACAAAACACAATTGTACTGATACAGTTCCAAGTCATGATGCTACCAAAGAATCTCATTTAGTAGCATAATATATTGCTACACGTCTTTTGAGATTTGAATCAAATCTCACTACTTTACACTACTTTCCATTTAATCCACTTAGACCCTGCTTTTGTGAGAAATAAAGAACTTTCTTTCAATTATCCTAAATAACTAAGAGGAGCCTCATAAAGCAAGATTCAGATTAACATTATTTAGACATCTTTAAAAAAGCTAAATCTTTGAAACAGAGATCAATTAAAAAAGGGTATATATATATATATCATTACTGTAAGCCTTAAAACATTATCTATTTGTCATACAACTGTAAAACAGATTATTAGGAACTTAGCCTTCACAAGGAACATGATCCTAATCTTCCTTTACAAGGCTAATTTTAGCTTGTGAAATGACTAAAATTAGAGCAGGTGTGTCCAATCTTGGCAACTTGAAGACTTTGGACTTTATTCTCTTTAAAAAAACAAATACATACAAGTATCTTGCAGTCTTCCATGTGCCTAGGACCATTCCCCAGATTACACATTAGGCTCAATTTAATCCACTTACCAATCCAGTACATTTATTAGGGAACTGAGCACAGAGGGGTCAAAACAACAAAAGGCTAATTTTAAGTGCTAAGTCTATACTGACCTGATCTTTGTCAATACTTAAAAGACAGTTCCCTAGGTCTCCAGAGCAAACACTGATTTTTGTTCCTGGCCAGCCACTTTGAGAAAAAGCAAGTTTGCCCAGTGGTGTTCTCAGAAGGCTGGGAGTAGATTCCCACAAGAAAAATTTACACTGACCAATCAATACCTTGGATGGCTTGATCCCATGTCTTCCAGGTGGTACCTACTGTACCTATTTAGCATAGGCTGAGTCACAAGGGAAGACAGTCAAGGATTAGATTCACATAGATTTTGGGAGGGGATCTAGCTTCTCTGTTCACATCCCATGCTTAGTGAGATTATCTAACAAGAGGGAAGGGAGACTGAATCCATCCCAACTCTTGTAAGCATTCCACTAAGAGTGGTTGCGAAGAATGGCTGAAGATAGGCTACCTCACACATATCCCAATAAAAAGGCAGCTAACAGGTAACACTGCCTGCACAGCCAAAAACATTCCCTGCAGGCAAAACAGGAAAACTTGCCTCTCTCTTGCCCAAGAATCATCTTGCATGGAGAAATTAAAGATATCAGAGAGTTAAGACTAGTACTGAGGGCTGAGTTTTTTTTTCTTTTTTTCTGACCTGTCATCCAGTTCATCCAGGCAGAGGTGGGGCTGAATCTGTTATAAAGTATTCAGATTTTGAAAATCTAAAGTCTAATCTCTTACTTTTTTATTTCCCATCTCATTATTACTTGAATCTTATAGCATTCTTTCTTGCATCCCTTGATGATTGATAATGCATAGAGAGAAGGAAAAGCACAGATTTGCAAAATTCTGTTATTATAGTCAACCAATAAAGCATAGTTCTAGTTTTCCTTTGGGGTTGATTTTTGGATGTGGTTTACCTCATGGAGCTGGCATAATGTTGAAGGGAAAGGAAAATAAAAAGGCACATACAATTAACAAATGTTTAACCAGTCATTCTTAGTGCAAACGTACTGCTCACCTTATCTAGATGTGGACGAGGTTCTTCTTCAAGCTGAAGTTTCTGCTGCAAACTTATAAGGACAATATATTTAACACCATAGCATCGCAAACACAAAACATAATTTGAACAATTGTCAATATCGGGGTGTAACAGAAATACAAGTTGAATTCTAAAACAAAGAACAACTTGTCATCTTACCTTTTTCCTGATACACTGTCAAAAGCATGCAGGTCTAACACATTAGAGATCTCAACTCTAGGGTAAAAAATAAAATTAATTATGTCTTTTAAACAAATACTTAATTGATGCATTAAGACGTCCTCTTGTTCAATGGTGTTTTCGTACGACTCCCTCTCTCCTCTGTAGCTCTTTATTTTTTTCTGGTCAGCCTCTCTGAATGCTTGGAGAATTCTTGAAAATTTTTTGGAAGTGAACAGATGTGTCTCTATCCATTTGGCAGAAAATGTTAGCTTCTCTTTATTGAATAAACAATATTAACTAGGCTCCCACCTAAAGCTAGCAAATCTCCAAAGCAATGTTATTTAGTGCAGAGGAAGAATCCAGTCATAATGTAAATGGATGGAATTTTAGATAAGAAAGAGCTATTTCAGGCTTCACATCTTCTCCCCATTTACTTTTGTGCTAATATGGAAAGCCAAACATTCACACGGAATCTCAGTGGCACGTGATGTCCAAAGTTAGGGAACTGTGATGATCTGACAATAAATTAGGATTTGAAAACTACAATTTGGTCCTTACAATTTCAGTAACCCTGATTTAATCCAGCCAATTTTGTTTGGTTGGTTTTTTTTACTTAAGGCACCCCAGGGAAAAATATTCCATTCAAAAGTTAACAAAGAATGCTTTTATTCATTGCTGTTAGAGCCGAGCTGTACAGATCTGAGGCTTGTTCTAGTCATTCTCACTGAAAATATGAGTTCCTTTATTAATTACATAGAACAGTCAATCTTCTTTCAGTTTCTCTAGCACTGTAGAAATGGCTTACTTTAAGTCTTAAATTTATAGAAATGTAAGAGACTTCACAGAGTCCTCAACAATTCTTTGTTATCAGGAAATTCACACAGCATAGTTATTACAACACTGACACTTCTCTTCTTCCAAAGTTTGCTCAGAAATATCTAGACTAACTTTTGATTTGAAAAAAAGCAAAATCTTGAAAACAACTCCTTAAATTATT
Organism: Protobothrops mucrosquamatus; assembly: GCF_001527695.2. NCBI lineage: Eukaryota > Metazoa > Chordata > Lepidosauria > Squamata > Viperidae > Protobothrops > Protobothrops mucrosquamatus. The sequence goes on from NW_015386955.1 coordinate 141,871, forward strand.
TTACTTTATGGTGCACAATTAGAAATGGTATTGCTCAATGAGAAATCGCAAAGAGTGTTTTAATAATGACCTTCACTGTGAACACTTTAACAATATCGTTAGAACTTAAGAACGGTTCGTCATCTCCCCCAAATTTCTAATTCTAGTTTTGAATGTAGAGACCTTTTTAAAAATCTAAATCTAATACTGGTGCACTTTACAATATGTCATGCTGAGAATAATTATGATTGATAAACAGGCAATAGGGCACTAAGAAAAGCTACAGTACTTATTCAGAGCTTTAAGTTAGAGAACGTTATGTTGGAACAGTGTTTCTCAACCTTGGTAAGTTGAAGATGGATGGACTTCAACTCCCAGAATTCTGGGAGTTGAAGTCCACCCATCTTCAACTTGCCAAGGTTGAGAAACATTGAGTTAGAGTGTTAAGTTGCTGAAACTATTTTGCACATTCCACTCCACCTTCCTAACTCAACCAAAGAAAGAATGACAAAGACTGTAATTCATATAAGCCAACATGACAGTCACTACAGAAAAGAATTTTCATAAAGCAACTGTTAAGCAGCAGGACATAAATCCATAAATAGTCTGGAGCAGATCTGAATTTCTAATTAAATTATATCAATGGATCTGTTAACGGGATTAAAATGTTTGGACATGCAGCATTCAGCTGGTGAGTAAGAAACAAAAAAAAAGTTGCATGACATTTTAGTTTCGCTGTCAGGCAAAACATGGGTGAATTCATAAATGGCATCTACAAGGTCCTCTGCAACCTGTTGCCTAACGATATTTCTGTTATAAATTTGTAGATACTGTTTGGAAAAATATTTTCTAGAACAAGATATATAGGGGGGAAATGAACGTAATAATACATTTCTGATAGATCTAAGTCAACATAGGATTAGATCATATGCCTTCCAGAGTCTTTAGATAAAAAAATTACACAAGAACTGTATTTTTATTAGACTAAATAAACATTTATGTGATGTCACCTACATTCTTCTGTTGACATATGTTGTGCTTTGTTCCTTGCTGAATCAGTACTATGCAAACACTGATGTTTACAACTTCTATTATTAACCAGCAATATCTAAAGGACCTATCCAGCAATATACAGGTAGTCCTTGAATTACAACCATTTGTTTTAGTGACTGAGCATTAAGTTACAATGGCACTGAAAAAAAAAAGACTGATGATCAGTTTTCACACTTACAGCCATTGTAGCATCCCCACTGTTACATGATCAAAATTTGGGCACTTGGCATGTATTTATGGCACTGTCCTGGGGTCATGTGATCCCCATCTGCAACCTTCCCAAGTGGTTTCAGACATGCAAAGTCAATGGGATAAGCCAGATTGGCTTAACAACTGTATGATTCCCTTGACAACTGCAAGGATTCACTTAACAACTGTGGCAAAAAGGTTGCAAAATGGGACAAAACTCACAACTGTCTTGCTTAGCAACAGAAAGTTTGGGTTCCATTGTGGTCATAGGTTGAGAACTACCCAGGCCAGTGATGGCGAACCTTTTAGAGACTGAGTGCCCAAACTGCAACCCAAAACCCACTTATGCATCGTCGAGTGCCGGCTGGGTGTGGCCCATTGGCTGGGTGTGGCCAATTGGGTGGGCGTGGCCCACTGGGTGGGCGTGACTGCGGTGGAAACAGCAGACTGGATGGGACTAAAAAGTTCAATCAATCAATTCCAACTTTGCAAGATCTTTTTTTTTCCCACGAGAAGTTGAAATTGACTGATTGAACCTTTTTTTTTTTGGCACAAGGCAGCGGAGGCCTAAAGTGAAAAGGTTTTATAAAACCCAGCTGAAGGCCTAGGACTGGGGCGACAGTGCATGTGCCTACAGAGAGGGCTCTGAGTGCCGCCTCTGGCACCCGTGCCATAGGTTCGCCACCACTGACCCAGGCTATATTTAATTGTTAGCAAATTTTGAAATACTGTATTATAGGAATTCAGAATGTAATGATAACTTCATTTATCAATTGCATTTTTGTTTTTGGAAGTGTTTAAGGCTTTGCTTATATCAATTGCTACTTAGAGGCTGAGAATAAAAAGAAAGACTCTTAAATGTTTGATATACCATTTTCTTATTGATGCACTTTTTCCCAAACTGAGTAATAAAATTTATACACTTTAGCTTTAATCAATTTAGTAAAATTAAATTTAAATCAATTAATTAAGCATGAAAAACAGTAAGGTTATTTAATTACTTGAGATACATTCTATAGCTAATATAATCCTATTTGCTTTGTTACATAAACTCAGTTTAATTATAAATGTACCTGGTTGTCCAAGAGTGCAGTAACAATGTTTTTGAACAATCTGGTGGGGATTGAATGGCCAGCTAAGGGTTGGACTAAATAATGCATTATGTTCAGTGGTGGGATTCAAATATGTGAACAACCGGTTCTCTGCATGGATGCCGCTTCCGGAAGTCCATTCTGGGCCTGGGCAACAAAAAATTAGTTACCGGTTCTGCCGAAGTGGCACAAACCGACTGAATCCCACCACTGATTATATTATATCTAATCATATATTTTCATTAGGTTAGAAACAGGAGACTGTGAGTTCTAGTCCTGCCTTAGGAACAAGACAGTTGTGACTTTGGGTCAACCGCTTCTCTCTGAGCCCTAGGAAGGAGGAAATGGCAAACCATTTCTGTAACTGCAGAGACTTGTTCAGACAGTCACCAGAATTCGACCTGACTTGAAAGTGTGCGCGGGTTCACACACACACACAAACCCACACTAATACATTCTACCATCCTGATGCAGTAAAACCTCTGTTTTTTGGCCCAGATGGGACTATCTGTGTAGTCAACTGTATATCAAATAAAAAGCATGTAATTCTATAAAATTATGCAAACAATTTACTAAAATGTTCACATCTTGCATAAAGAATGTAAATATTGTCCAAAGTGATTTGCTAAACAGTGGACAAGTCTATTGTTTACCAGAGCAGTCTGAATTCAGATTTTGTCCACTGTATCCAAAGTCCACTGACACCAAGCAACTGTGTTTTTTTTCCCAAGCCACTGGAGCAGTGAGGGATAGTGTCAAATTAAAATATAAACTGATTGGACACTGCCTGGGTAGCTGACTTCCTGAATAAAATAAACTTTTCAGATTAATGTATATTATTCACGATAGTAGGGAAAAAATAGTTAATTTAGCATTGTTTTAATTACCTTGAGCGCTGAGTTTCTAAAATCTTGGCAACTCCATTTATTGCACTAACATTATTGAAGAAGAGAAGGAAAAAAAGATATAACAGAATACCCATGATCAGAAATAATTTACAATCCACTTGACAAAATTTAGATTCCCGTGTTTAATCTGATCCCTGCAAAAACAACAACAATAATAAGACTTTACATATTATGAATAAACAAGGTTTTCTGGAAGTTTAATTAAAATATAAAACCGCAACTTCTAAAACATTAAATATTAATTTAAAAGGTTCAACAGGAACACCTAACTCAAAGGGTGTTGTTTTCAAATGCTCCTGAAATTCAGCAGGGAGGACTTTCCAAAGAAATGAAATAGCTACAGGCAATGCTTGATTGCAAGTTCCTGCAAGAAGAACCCTCAAAGTGGCAGATCAACTGCCTCATATTAATTTAGAAATTCATAGAGAAATGTCATCATTGCCTAAATCCTCCAAGATGATCGTATATATTGATACAATGATTAACTCTTGAACCTGGGATGATGAGACTAGGGCTCAAATCTCAACTCAACTTTTATTCAGTGGATCCCTCTGGGTTGATCGCTCATTGCCAGCCTATCTACTTTACAGGGTTCTTTTTCTGGAGAAATATATATACATATATATAGTTTCCTTTTTCTACAGATTTCTTGCTTCTTTTTCTGATTAAATTGGATTCATAGCTAAATAAGACAGAGGAGGATCCTCCCTGGCGTAGCAGGGAGACTGATGGCTATCAAAAAGTATTTGCAGGTATACTGGTGCTTATAGGCACAATGAAGTTTTTTTTCTATCCGATTTTCTGATTTATTTAACTGTCTGAATGTTAAAAGAAACCTGCTGTTTGAAAAGAAAATTAGAAAATGGGAATCCTACAGTTTCATATAATCTCTCAGCTCAGAGTTGGATAACTTCTTTTGGACTCAAGAACTATGCTTAATGGTTTATAACACTGTTTGTCTTCTGAAAGTTGTGTAAGGGCTTGATGATGTCACGGTAATGTTGAAAATGGGTGAGCCTTTGGGTGTTGGTGGCAGTTGTAGGATTAAGGGCAAAAAAGGGAGATCCAGATGTGCTCTGAATGAGAAAAATGGATGCTGGAACTGTAGCATGCGTCTGCCCACTTAATTTCCTGTCAGAGAACTTCTGAAATCATATTCTACCCCAAATGTTAAAGTTACCACATTGGTCATAGCAGTGCAACTAAGCAACTAATCCAGTTTATCCCCTTAACCTGGACATTATTTATTTATTTATTTATTAAATTTATACATCCATCTCACTGATAAAGCCACTTTGGGTGGCTTACAAATGAAACACAGGATTTCAGCTACAGTATACAGAATCCAACTCTACTGCCAAAGCAGAAATAGCTGGGTATTTGAGCCTCAAGATCATCTTTTTCTCCCAATAAAGGATTTAAAAAATGATTAATGATCGTGGTTGTAAATCTGCCTTAGTAAAAAGCTTCCTGACTTCATCAAACTCTAGCGGATTAGATTACAACTAATCTCTGTTCTGACAATTTCACTTCATACAAAATGCCAAGCCTACAGCAAGTACACCGAATTGTAAATCTTTTAAAGAGAAGGTATTTAAATAAACACCTGACAATTAAATAATTAAATCAAATGTACTCTTTTGATCCCATGTAATCTACTGTTCCAGCAGGGACAGTCATAGGAAAACAACAATAAATATTTCAATCAAATTCCCTAGGACAGTGATGACGAATCTTTTAGAGACCGAGTGCCCAAAAACTGGCCCCGCCTCCTCTCCACCCCTTGCTGTGCCTCCGCTCCGCCCCCACACTGTCTCCCATCCTGCCTGCCCGCAGGGCCACTCACTGCCTCCAGGGCCCGCCACAGATCGCCCAGCAGTGCCATGGCAGCCACACCCTCTGCCCGCACCCCGCAGCATCAACTGTGCGCGATGGGGCGTGAGGGCCGAGTCTTGTCTACACTGCCTGGCTGCCATGTCCTTGGCTGCGCTGCTCCGCGTGGGCCACGCTCAGGGGTGACTCCTCCAGGGGGGCTGCTGGTGAGGAGGGGGTCATGTGGGGAGGCGAGGCTGGGGAAATGGCATGTGTGCCCACAGAAAGGGCTCCGAGTGCCGCCTCTGGCACTCGTGCCATAGGTTCGCCACCACTGCCCTAGGAGCTACTTTATCTTGCTGAACTCATTAGTGCCTGAAGACCAACCCTCCTTCTCGCTGGTGAAAAGCTGCCTATTTTTCTACTGCTTTTGCATGGTTCACTTAAATTGGTCTTTCCCAACCTTGTCAACTTTAAGATATGTGGACTTCAACTCCCAAAATTCTCCAGTCAGCATGTCAGTTGAAGTCCACATGTGTTAAAAGTTTACAAGGTTGGGAAACACTAACCTAAATGATTAGGTAGTTGAAATGCAAGGTACACCTCTAAATTTGTTTTAATTGTATTTGTTTTGATTTCTAAGGCTTTTTTTAAGTAAAAGGACAGTATAAAAATGTTTTAAATAGATATTGGAAATAAACGTATGCTTACCTAACAGCTGTTCTTAATTTCATCAGTTCAGCTTGTGAAACCAAGTCTACCTTATTGATGATGATAAGATCTGCTAAGGCAACTTGCCTAGAGAAAAATGAATAAATGGAAAATAAGTAAAATAAGTAAACACAAAGTACTTGTGTGCTTACTAACACAAGTATCACCTTTATCCTTCAGGAGGACTACATTATAATGCTCATGCAAAATAAAATCAAATTCTATTGCAAATTTAACTAATAATCACTTACATGATTTCAAAACACCAAGGCTGTAAATTGTTTTCTAAATGCACTGTTGAAAACTGTGGAACTTACTTCTGAACAATTATACTTAAAATGTACTTTTTTAATAAAAAAAATAATCAGACTTTAAGATTCTTTGTCACTCTCATTACAATAAAGAGAAACTGAAGTACCGGAAAAAGTAAAATGTTGAACTAAGAAGTTATTTAAAAGTAGCACAGACTTAGTCACTTATTCTGATGGAATACACTGAGCAGATATCTAAAAATTTCCAGAACATTAAAAAAGATCATTTCCTCCCGCACTCTATTAACTTAAGTTGCTTGTAATTTGGGTTGCCTTTTGTTAATGTAACTTATTGGGGTTGAGAATATCCAGTCAATTATGGATTATAGTCAGTGGTGGGATTCAGTCGGTTCGCACCACTTCGGCAGAACCGGTAGCTAATTTTTTGTTGCCCAGGCCCAGAATGGACTTTCGGAAGCGGCATCCACACAGAGAAACCGGTTGTTCACATATTTGTGTCCCACCACTGATTATAGTTAATTATTTAACTATAATTAAGTCAATAATTAAGCTAATCACCATCTGTGAACCCACTCATTTTTCATTCAAACGCATCTGGGTTCAATTCATGTTGTTGGTTATGAGGTCAGGTGATTTGAGGGACTACTTCTTCTTGGTTACATTTACTTGTCCCATCAGGTCCAGCAGGATGGCATGTGATGGGTCCTGTTTGCTAAAGAGTTTAATCTAATGGGACCCCAAGAGGAGGATCTTATGGCCCCGGTGGCATCTGTCCTTTGAAACATTGTTTCCTGTAAGGTTAGATTGGCCCCAACCTTATCGGCCTTTTGGAAAACCCTGAAGACATGGCTTTGCCATCAGGTCTGGAGATCCCATGGAATATGGAGCCTGCAAGATGGCTGTATTGTTTGTAAGCTACTGGTTGGCACTCTCCTGCATTTTATGATTGTTTTAATTGCTGCCATATTTATTTCTATGGGTTTTGGGGTTTTTTTGTTTTAACTCTGAGCCATCCAGAGCCATGTATGTGAGATGGACAGTTATGTGAATTGAACAAATAGCTTTTACTTCTATGGGATACCACAGAGGAACAATTGAGCAGAGGCATTCAGGAAACAAATAACAGAGCAAATGAATTGGATCCACCAATTGAACTTTCAATTAGTAATGTTCCTAAATGATCCAAACCTGTTTACTGTTTATGCACTTCCCATTAAACAAACTATAAGATTTAGATTAAAAAAAACTGCAATATACCAATACCTAGCAGCTTCATTAATAAGGCCTGTGGGCTTTTCTTCTTTAAGGTGCTGGAAAAAAGATGTAAAAACACCATTATAAAGAGGAATATTTTGTGTTGTAAACTGAGTACACATTATGCAGCAAATACCTAGAATATCATTAACTGTTTGTCATGTTTCAGTCTCAGAACATCAGGTGGAGAAAAGCTTAAAGAGAAAAACTCACAACCAGATATATAAACATATTTAAAATAGCTGTCTTAGACCTGCTTCTCTATGTCAGCTGGCCTGAGAGATATTTATACTAGGTTCTAATGAAAAGAGACTGATGTTGCTAATTCTCTCTATAATTATAATATTAGTAGAAATTTTAACTTGTGTTTCAATAACTTTGATTTTTTTAAAAATTTTACAGCAAAAATTCTGAGGGTGCTTTCTGAAAGGAAAAGTTCTGAGTGTTCACAGAAAACCTAATAAAGGTACCTATATTTCATTGTTTTATCTGCTTGAGATACATTCTATTAGTCTGTCATCATCCATTCACTTAGTTGTCAATGTTCCTGGATTAAAACTAGGAGTGACACAGCCACTAGTACTTCACAATTACAGGAAATACTCAACTTACAACCAAAATTGAACTCAAAATGTCTGTTTGCTAAGCAAGGCAGTTGTTAACTGAGTGGTGTCTCATTTTAGGACCTTTTTTGCCACGGTTCTTAAGCAAGTCATTGCAGTTGTTAAGTGAACCACACAATTGTTAAGCAAATCTGGCTTTCCCCATTGACGTCGTTTGTCAGCTGGGAAGGTTACAAATGATCACCACATGACCCCGGAACAGTGCAACTGTCATAAATACATGCCAGTTGGCAAGGGCCCAAATTTTGATCATGTGACCATGGGGATGCTACAACGGTCGTAAATTTAAAATCCGATCATAAGTCAGTTTTTTCAGTGCTGTTGTAACTTTGAATGGTCCCTAAACCAACTGTTGTAAGTTGAGGACTACCTATATTCATGTTAGTCACTGCCACAGTATTTCAACACTCAATTTGAATATTTCTTTGTTAAATTTATATCCTTTTCCTTCAAAGAACTCTGGATGACTTAGACAGGGATCTCCCTTCACTTGATCTACAAAGAAATCATTGAGGTAGGTTGCGCTGAAGAACTGCTGGCTCAAAGTGACACCATGGCTAAGCCTGGTTTTGAACCTCACTCTGCCCAGTCTTAGTTCACCTTAATCCTATCTTACCCTGGCAATATAGATGCTGCCAGTTGGATACATTATTTCAAGGAAAAGAAGAAGAAATATGCAATGGAAAGGTTCTTTTCATAGACTTGATCTTGGCCCAAAGATTGAGAAGTGATTTAAGTGCAGCTGCAAATATTTTTAAACCACATTGCAAATTTGAAAAAAAAATAGTTTCAATATTATTTTCTGATTAAATATATTGAAAAGGATGTCGATAATAATAACAACACAAGAACACAAGAACTCTCTTTTGACCTTCTTTCTTTTCACTGATTCTTTTCTATAAAAAACACTGCCGCCAAGCTTTGTACATTTAAAAAAGAACAGCATCCCTGCTTTAGGTCCTCAGTGTTATGACCCGTCATTGCAAGCTGTCCAATCATTTGCCTTTAGATTAAAACATGAATATTTCAGATTCCTAGGCGACAATCCCATTAGAGAGATAGTCCATGATATCAATTACCATTTCAGTTTCAATTTGGCTTGCTGGCCACAGGGTACAATTTCTCAGCTTCACACGGACTAGGTTGGATCCACGAAGCATGACATTTCTAAATTGCTACCTATTATCCCAGTGTCATCACTTGTATAGCCTCCAGACGGTTTTTAATCATGTGCCAAAGCAAAGGTCAGGCTTTGAAACCACAGGAATTGGACAGGTCCGCAAATTCCCTACACAAAGCAAACGTTATTTATCTGGCATATGACTGAGAAAATGTAAAGGCTGCCGTCTCACTGGCAATGTGTCAAGCTTTTTACGCGTTTACTGATTGAATAACGCAAGGCATATTGCATTCCAAAGATATCAAATATTATACATTTATTACTTTAAAAACTTTTGCAAGTTTTTTTTAAATGTTAACTATAAAAATACTTCTCTATGCAGTATATAAAATAATTAATCTAAGTATATTTATTGTCACATAAAAAGCCAGACAATTTATTTATGTTGCATGAACCTTAAAACCCATTGTGGTATGGCAAATAATGATATAAATAAATGTATGTAATTAACTGCTCAGATTTGGGCAAATTTGTCCTGTGTTAGTGATCCTTCAGATGTCCCCAGAAGTACTTATGATTCATTTTCAATGTTCTGGCCGCAACAACCCCTCCCCCATAATCTCATGATCGTGTTTTGGGCACCAGCTTGCATTTACATCCATTTGCAGTGATGGGACTGTGATTTTTGCCAAATTTTTTGGTCAGTTTCTGCCATTTATCTCCAGTTTCCAATAAAAAGCATCCACTGGGGAAAAACAAATCCACTTAATGACTGCAGCTTTTGTTTAACCACGGCTGCAAAAAAAGGTCATAAAATCAGGTGCGATGACATGGTGACCAACTTAGCTACAACTTACAACCCTAATTCCCGGCTCAATTGCAGTGTTAATTTAAGAGGCATACGTAGTCAAGCATCCTAGTTTATTAGGCATATAAAAATCACTGTTTTCTTTGTAATTGACAATAACCATCTTATGTTACCTGTAGCCCATGCTTTGCATCAACAACAGATATAATACCTAAAAAAGGGAGGAAGAATCTCGATTTGAAGAATACCAATAGAAGACACAGATGACGTTTTACATATTTACATGGAATTAAGAAAAAAAATACCTAAGGCGCAATAACCCTTCGAAACATTTCCTTAGATGCTGATGTTAATTAAAAAAATATTGTAGGCACATTCAGGAATATTAAAAAATGATTTTAATTTGAACTTTTGGAAAGTAGAAAAGTCTTGCCTTTTCCTCTTCCTACATGTCTCGTGGCTCTAAAGAAATCCTGAACATTTTCCAGAAAGAAATGAGGAGGTAGCAATAAGCTTCCAAATAATCATTTTTGTTCCCTTCCAATTAAAGAAGCCCCCCAAAAGTAAGAAGCTACTGAAAGTAAGGAGAAGAGAGAAGGGTTGAATATGTTTCTATAATGAATGAAGTGGTTAGCTGCATATCTGAATGGACTAAGTTGGGCTGTTCCACAGGAAGAGAGCCAATCCTTCTTTAGAGGAGATAAGAGGGAAAATCTGAATCAAACCATATGCTGGCAATGTGGTTTGTGTATGTTTTGTTTGTGTGAAAGAAAGCAATTTGAGAAAATTTTCTTACTTGTAGAATTACGTTATAAAAACTTTAATAAGAGGCCAATGGCTTTGTCTTCTGAGATGTGAAATAAGTACTTTCTTAGCAAAGAAAACTGTTGATGGGAAGGAGCAAAATCTACATTTAAAATTTATCAGTTTAATATCTTTTGACATTTTGTGACAGTATAATATTTCCTATGCCTCATAGTCATTTTATGATAATATGCGTAACACTTTCTTAAAAATCCAAACATATCTTAATAAAGACCCCATTTAACTAAATTGTTTTGAATGCAATTGTGTTTCATTTAATCTCAAGATCTCTCTTTCTACCCACACACATATATGTATGCTAGATTTTCAACTATTAATTTTCTTACCATCAAGATAAATGTCACTTCCTAATTCAGCATCCACCCAAAACATGGAGGCCACAGAACCTAGCAAATAAAACATGTAGAATATGCCAATATAACAAATGTTTCCATTTCTTATATTCCAAAAAGAGGGGAAAAAATAAAAGAGCAAGCAAAATGATAAAATGCTTATAAATTATTATATTTTTATAAAATAAAAAATTATGAATTATTTGTTTTGATCATATTTTTACGAGAAGGAATACTTCTAAAACATATGCAACATTTGATTTTAACTTTAGGTCTAAAAAAATCTTCAGCGGTAGCTTAGGGATGTACAGATAGTCCTCACAACCATTCATTTAATGACCGTTTGAAGTTACAACGGCATTTTAAAAAGTGACTTATGACCATTTTCCACACTTACGACTACTGCAGCATTCCCGTGGTCACATGATCAAAATTCCGACATTTGGCAACTGGCATGTATTTGACAGCTGCAGTGTCCCAGGATCATGTGATCACCTTTTGACCTTCTGACAAGCAAGTCAATGAAAACCCAGAGTCACTAAACAACTGTGTTATGACCTTAATAACTGCAGTGATTCACTTAACAACTGTGGGAAGAAAGGTTGTAAAATGGGGCAAAATTCATTTAACAACTGTCTTGGTTAGCAACAGGAATTTTGGGGTCAATTGTGGTTGTAAGTCAATGACTACCGTATTACTGCACTTAAAATATCATTTACAGAAAACGTGGTCAACCTACAGTGTTCCATTTTCAAGATACATATTAATAAACATTAATTATATACTATAAAGCTTTCAAACATTAATTTTTTTTTTCTTTTCTGTATACTTAAAATTCATGCGCAGTTTAATTTACACACATTTTTTTATCAACAGAAATCATAATGGGATGTACTTCCAATTAAAATATTTAACTCCATGATAGTTTAGTAGAATTTTAAGAGTAAGGATTAAACAATAGAATATCAGATATGAATTCTATTTCCTACAATAGAATTCCTACAATTGTTTTTTGTTTATTTAGAATTAACACTTCTGCATAGATATACTTTATTTTTATCAGTGTGAAACAAACCAATTTTTGGACTTACCCTATAGCAGTATCAGTAATAAAAATATTATTATAATGCTCAAAGCATACTAGAATCTTTGGTGACTAACGGCTATTTACATAAACTTTATCTAAATAACAATCCAGCAAAACTATGAAATGAAATTGAGCAATATTAATTGTTTACTATTATAAAGCAATGAAAACAGTGTGCCAGTTACCGAGCAGTGAAAACTGATGATGGTGTTGAAAAAGGATAGTTTTTGAAAAATAAGAAATCAATTTACTTTGGTGTGAACTGATTCAATACACTCAAATGCTACAACATGAAGGCTGTGAGAATTTGACAACAATTAAAAGTATTGTCAAAAGCTCACAAATCTAGCGGATGTCAAGGCTGTCTTCAAAAATGAAGCAGACATGCATAAAACAACGATATCTGAAGCTGTTTCAATATCTGAAGCTGTCCACCTGAATTGGTAAGATGTGATCTGCCAAGCATCTCTGGTGTCAAAACTGAAGTGCCTGTCAACCGTTTACAGTAATCACTCAGGCAAGATATAGCCAAGGCCTTAACATCTAATAGTTTCCAGGTATCTATTGATTGTTTTCTTCAAATGCCTAATGGTTTCCAACTTAACTGAAATAAGATTTGTTTACGACAAGAGCCGAATCAATGTCCTATTTTGTATGGTGTGTGCCTTTGAGACATGTCGACATCTGGCAACTGCCTGGATTGGTTCTTGCTATTTTTGGTAGTGGTGTGCTGTTGCCTTCTTCCTAGGGATGAGAGAGAGAGACTGGCCCAAGGTCAACCAACTAGCTGTGTGCCTAAGGCAGGACTGGAACTCATAGTCTCCTCTATGTATTTTAGTAAATGTAGACAAATGTAGACAACAACAGGATCAGAAGAACAGAAAATGGTACACAGTGCAACCACTTTTATATTCATATGTTATGTTATTATTTGGTTACATGTGGAATTTAGTAATTTAATTACTTGGGGAATACGATGATGAATCACAAAGTGATTTATGTAGCTACTTGGTTTATGCAAATTCTTATAACAACAGGTATCCACTGTTTACCAAAATATCTATATTCATTAAAAGTAATGTTTGGGTATCTTAAACACAACATGAGACTCTAGAGCAGGGGTAGGCAACCTTGGCTCTTTTATGACTCGTGGACTTCAACTCCCAGAATTCCTGAGCCAGCCATGGCTGGCTCAGGAATTCTGGGAGTTGAAGTCCACGAGTCATAGAAGAGCCAAGGTTGCCTACCCCTGCTCTAGAGAATGAATGGGGGAATAAGGCAGAGATTTGAAAATAGTGAGGTTATAAAGCTGCAGGGAAAAATCAAGCCAGGTGAAAACATGGCAAGTATTTAGCAATTATCTAGTCTGCCAGGAGAAAGACAATGGGAACACTGAAGTCTACAGGACAATGGCTGGTTGCCTATAAGTTAAAAGATTTGCTGAAAGGTACAAAAGAATTACGATAGCAAATCGTAGCAAAATAAATCCTAAGATGTCCAACATTAAGAGAATACATTTGAGGCCATGTGTGTATTGTAAAATGCCTCACTTCTGAAGAAATCCACCATTGTCTGAACAATAGCCTCTTCTGTTTTATAGGTGATCATGTATGGATATCAATAGTGAAAATTACTTACTTTTTAAATAAAATTGAGTTCTGCTGAGGTCCAGTGTTAATTTGATGCCTGAGTTGGTTAATGTCCCTAAAACAATCCTGAAATTCAGTTCCGAAATTCTCAGGAAGTAAAAGTAACTAAACAGAATTGTACAACCCTATTTTGTGCACGTTACTACTGACTTTCTAACAGAACTAACTGATGAAGACTAAGAGGATGCCACTTGCAGCCCTCCTGATGTTGTTGGTCTCAAACTCCCATTAGCTGTATAGAAATGGCAAGATGTGACAGAAGTTGGCGTCATCGATATCTATAGGGCCAAATATTCTCTCTTCTGGCTCTAATGTACTTTTAAATTTTAGTTACAATAGAACTTGGCTGTTGAAATTATGTTGAGTAAGACTTGATCCTGCTAGATGAAGCAGGGAAAGTGGACTTTAATCAGAAGTTACTCATGTACCATTTATCATATACTATCAGCATTTTCAAGATTAGCTGGACAGATAGTGTTGCTTATCAGTAGTATTGTGTGGATGAAGGTAGGTGGTTTGGTATAGAAGAATGCCAGCTTGGTATAGTGGTGAAGGTGCTGGGCTACCAACCAGGAGACAGTGTATTCGAGTCCTGCCTTAGACCTGAAAGCCAGCTGGGTGATTTTGGGCCAGTCACTCTCACCCAGCCCGACCCATCTCACAGGGTTGTTGTTGTGAGAAATAGGAGGAGGAAGGAGTATTATATATGTTCATCTCTTTGAGTTACTTATAAAGTAATAAAGGCAGGATAAAAATCTAATAAATAAATATAGTCCTTCTGTGGCCTGCCCTACTAGTTAGATCCTGTTGTGAGAGAAACAATCCAGATTAACTGACTTTGCCTATCTTTGTTCTGTGGCTATTCTAATTATGACCTTTATCCTAGCTAGATTAATAGTGCATATTATAAAGCAGAAGCGCACTGAAACTTCTAACCATATATCTTTAATTTTATCACACGTAATAATTTTCCAGAAAAAAAGAGTTTCACAATCATTCCCATTTCCCTGTATACCTGGATCTGCCAATCCTGTTGTCTCTAGCAAAATGTAATCAAACTTCCCTTTCTTCTGCATCAAATTTTCAATTGCTTTCAAACCATTGTCTCTAATGAGAAAGTCAAACAAACAGCATTATTTTTTTGTGTTACATTTATGTCAAATTCTATATGTTGCGTGTAAAATATTATCTCCCAATCACGAATCTATCAGGAAATATAGAAAATGTATTTATTAAATAAGTTTACAAACTAATTGCAAACCTCCTTATAATTAATTTGTATATAATTAATTACAATTAATGTATAGACCCATGTTAATTTTAAAAGTTTGTTTCTATATATCTAAGTTTCTATCTTCTCTAAATTATTCATTACTTTAGATCAGGGGTAGGCAACCTTGGCTCTTTTATGACTCGTGGACTTCAACTCCCAGAATTCCTGAGCCAGCACCGCTGGCTCAGGAATTCTGGGAGTTGAAGTCCACGAGTCATAAAAGAGCCAAGGTTGCCTACCCCTGCTTTAGATGAAACTGTCAAAAAGGAAGCAACTTATCAATACCCATTCTCTTAAAATAGACGCAATTTGCAATACAGATGACTCTTTAACCTTAATTTTAAGAACTTAATTTTATTATGATTTGTTAAATTTACTAAAACATATAGGTCAGGCAGTTACAGCAGCCCAAGGTCATGTGATAGCCATTTGCGATCTTCCTATCTGGCTTTTGACAAGTCAAGTCAATGAGAGAAGTTGGATTCACTTAACAACTCCATGATTCACTTAACAACTGCATGGATTTGCTTAACGATCAGGGCAAACAGATCATAAAACTGGGTGCAATTCACTTAACAACTGCATTGCTTAGCAATGGAAATTCTGCCCCAATTGTGGTTGTAAGTCAAGGACTACCTGTATTACAATACTAGATCTTCCCTAGCATAATTGGCCTTTTCATCACGAGAAACGCAGACTATATTTTGAAATCCTCAACATTAGAATTGGCAATTTTACCAAATAAAAAATCCTTACTTTACTGAGCAGCAAAGGCAGCCATTTCTGAGCTCCAGCCATTCTTCATAGAGTTCTCCACCTTGACTTATAGCCAAGGATTTTTCCAACGCACTGCCTGAGAAAACAAGAAAAGCTATAATAAAAATAGTACTTTTATTGAAAGAAAATAAAACAGTGAAAGAATAATCCATTTCAGGTTTTGGATGGGAAAAGTATCTTGACTTCCTTTACACAAAAGACTCGGTTTTGTTAGGTTTGTTGAGAAAGGGATGCTAAAAGAGCCAGAAAATTAGGCCATGCCCTAATTTTCCTGCAGCATCAATCTTCAGTAAATGGAAATAACTTTCTCAGTTGCTATACTTCATGTATCCTAATGTCCTTATTCAAAAGCACAAACTTAAAGCACAGTCTTTAGATTACAGCGAGAGTGCATAATATTACTTGGAAAGCAAATTTTGCATCACAACTGTTAAAATATGTGAACATAAATTGAAGAAAATATTTTACATTTTTGAAAGTAAACAGTTAGGCTTCAACATGAAACTTTGTTTTCCACTCACACTTGCATTTTTACATACCTTCACCAAATTCATTTAAAATAACTGCTATTCTCTTGCTATGTTGTTCAGTCAAAATATAATTAAGAAGAGTAGTTTTTCCAGCACCTAAAGAAAGCAGAACAAACTTCATTAGACTAAAAAGGAACACTGATGTCCCATTCTTTATACTAAGGAGATATTTTGAGATGTCATTCGATAATTTTTTAAAAAAATTCTAACCCCTCTAGCTTTTTAAGTCAGCAATCTCCTATACTTGAAAAAGCAGAATTTGATCATATATTTGGAAGTCTATCCAGAGACCATAATAATAAAAATAGAAATGTCCATGGACACTACAAAGTAAATGCAACTGTATTGTAACAGTTTTAACATTTTGTAAGATTTCCCTCCTTTTAAACTACAAGAGAAGATGAAAATAAAACACCAGAAACCCTCAGAAACATTAAAATATTGAAATGAATGTTAACATGCTTTGTACAGTCTTAAACTTCTATTTAACACAATTTCAAAATGCAGTTTTAGATTTATATATTTTCCTTAGAGGCTTATGGTCTGAGCTGGTGCCATTATCAACAAATTCTATGTTCTTTCAACTATTACTTGGAAGCATCAGATTGTAGTAGAGAGAAAAAAAAGAAACTGGGCGCAGAAATAGGTCTGTTGAGAAACTCCCAGCTAATACTAATAGTGGATGAGTTTACACAAACCACTAAGCCTGGATTGTCAAAATCTGAAGCCCCACAATCACCTAATTATGATACAAATTAAAAACCTTTTCTTTGGAAGTCATTAAACATCTACTTTAAAACTATATTTTAATGAGAATGACTTACTTAATTTTGCATAATTCTGAGGAAGCTGAAATTATTTGGAATTCCATTTCTATTTTTGGGACAGCCACTCACTTCTCACTTATATTTGCAGCTTACTACCAAAACTATAAAAAAAATTAATTTGTTGCTGGCTTGCCCAGGCAAGGTAAGGGCAAATCTTATTAGCATTCTTTGCTTTGCATGAACAAGCCTGGCAAAACATGCAAACTGCTTCAGTCAAATTTGTGTAATCTCCTGGAGAGTTGCACACCCCACCTTGAAAACCTTTGTATTAAACCATAAAAATAATTTTGTCTTGAATTAGCGTATCATGTGCCATAATCAATTAGTATAATGTAAATGCAACTAACTTAAGGATTCTGGACTTGAGCTGTTGAATCTAAACTTGGCCAAATCAGACCAGCAGGCCCCTCCCAGGAACTACTATAATCACTATAACCATGGTGAAGGAAAAGTAGAAGAGGTTTGCTGTTGTGGCCATCTGTAGCCATCATAACTATCCACTAACCAGCTCCCAAAAGATTCTCAAGGAATGTGCTATATCAGTGTCAAATCAGTGTTTCTCGAACTTTAGCAACTGAAGATATATGGATTTCAGCTTCCATACATGCTGACTGCAGAATTCTGGGAGCTGAAGTCCACATCATCAAGATGCCAAGGTTAAGAAATATCTACTACATTGTAATGTTCTAGAACACAGGAGAAATCTTTTAAGTCTTCTTACCCGACTATTTCAAATACATATATATATAAAATGTGAAGTCATCTATGCAAATAAGAAGTGTGATAACATTGGGGTTGGCAAAATTAGGGTTGCTTCCTTTCTCAGGACCTGAGCATCTGTATAAGGCTCCTACTTATTCTTTGTGTCCAGGAACAGACATAATGCCTTGACAGCTGGGGTATGCTTGTCCTGTCATCACATCTCATCAAGAAATAAGCTCACAGAAAGGAATATTTCTAATGGAGCTCATTTAACCCCCAAATTATTCTGTAAATCCTGTTTTATATATTCTGCCACCTAGGAGTAGAAGGCACATGCAGAGATGCAAAATTTTCTGCATGGCCACAAGATGCCTTCCCAAAATTGCTATCCATTTATTATTATGACAAAAAAAGTTCAAGTAAAGTAATTCTTCATTAAAAACCAAGAACTGTGACAAATCAGAGTGAATCTACCATTTATTACCTAAATATCCTGAGATTATAGTAACAGGAATCTTAAAATTGTTGCTAGATTGAACATCTTCTACATTATCCTTTATTGCTGGCTCCCTTATGGGAATCAATTCAGGGCAATCCTCTTCATCATCCATAAATGAACTTTCCATCTCTCACCTGTCAAACTAAACATAACATTTATGAAATATTATATAAAAAGGTCTCAGATATAGATTTCACTAAAATATTGAACACAGGAACCCAGAGAGATGGAGGTGGAGAGAATAACACAAGTAGCTATAGTATTTGGTAGACTGGTTTTTCTTTCCATGAACTTCCAAACAGGAGCATCCTTTGACTTCTCCCTCTTTCATCATGGAGAATGAGAAATGCATGTTAAACACTACTTTTAAGTAACCACAATCACTTAAGGAAGCCTGAAGATCAAATGTGATTCAGCATGAATAGCTAGGAGGCTTGACCTTAGGAAGGTCTGTTTTCAAAGAAAAAGGATAAGAAAGACAACAGTCAGATCATTTTATCATTTTCAGAAAGAATGTCAACAGCTGTAGAAAACAGGAGACACCCTCAGCCAGTTTTCTCTTGAGCTAGAGTAGGGGTAGGCAACCTTGGCTCTTTTATGACTCGTGGACTTCAACTCCCAGAATTCCTGAGCCAGCATGCTGGCTCAGGAATTCTGGGAGTTGAAGTCCACGAGTCATAAAAGAGCCAAGGTTGCCTACTACTGAACTAGAGCAGGGGCATCCAAACTTGGCCATTTTTAGACCTGTGGACTTCAACTCCCACAACTCCCCGGCCAGCCATGCTTGCTGAGGAATTATGGGAGTTGAAGTCCACAAGTCTCAAAGTGGCCAAAATTGGAACGTCCCCGGACTAGAGCCTTTCTGACAGACCGAATGGGACTGTTTCGCGCGAAATTGAAGAAATATTACAATAAAGTACCGCGCGAACCGAGAAAGCCTATTCAACTCCATCGAGCTTCTCTGCCAGTCCAGATACACGCTCGATAATGCTCATGTTGCGGTTAACTTAACAAGCCAAACAATGTATTTCTAAACTCCCCCCAACCCACACATTTCTTTCTCCCCCTCCCACTTCCGCTTACCGCCGGGCCTTTGGTTCCCGCTGTTGTAACTCCTCCTCTCTTCTGACAAGTTCCTATCCTAAGTACGCATGCGCTCTTTTGTTTCATGCGCTGGTAGATGCAACCTGTTATCCTGGGCGGGGTTTCTTCGCCCTTCCTGCATTCAACCAGATTAACAGCTGTGCATCGGTGTAAGTAAGGCAAAGAAACGGAGTAGAGAGGGAAAACTGAATTTGAAGACCGCCCGAGCTGCTCAAAAGCTTCCTCTATGACTGTGTTTCTCAACCTTGACGATTTTAAGGCATGTGGACTTCAACTCCCAGAATTCCACAGCCAGTGCTGGCTGTGGAATTCTGGGAGTTGAAGTCCACATGCCTTAAAATTGTCAAGGTTGAGAAACACTGCTCTATGATACCTAAAGCGAAGCTTCTGGTATGTCTACTCAGCCAGGGAATAATCGGTATTTCTCTTTGCATTCTGCGACAAACGCAATAGGATGGATTATAATAAATGGATCAATAACACGTTTACCTTAACAGTGCTCATCTATTAAAACAGGGAAAAGTTATGTCCTGACAGCAAGACCAGCCTTTCTATATTTCAAGCATTAAGTTATGATTGAACCTTAGCCCATACTGTGGCTTAAAGTTGCATCAGGTTCAGTAAAAATACAGTTTTGTTTCAAAATGAAAATTCATTTCTTTCATCTCTGCTTTGCAGACCTGGCTATAAATCAGTTTCCCAAGGTGCAATCGTTAAATTAATTTCAGCACAATCAAGCAATTTGGGACATTGCTTGCTTGTGCTGAAATTGTTTGCTGTAGAACTGCCATGTTTTTTCAGATTTACTGGGCATGATATATGCCATCATCAAATTGTTGCCCTTACATTTTTTGTTTCAAAGTACAGAAAAATTGATTTATTTACAAAGAATAGGAAAATAATTCAATCACAGAGGTGCAGACTGCTCTTAACATTATGATTTCAAGAAGGATACTAAGGTGAATTCCCCTTTTCCACATGGTTCTGTCATATTGTGAAAGCACTCATAAATGCGCAGATGGAAAAAGCAATTTATTTGCTGATGTGTAGCAAGAACAAAGATTGTGTAGAATTACATTTTTCCAGTTTATTTCAAAGTTGCTTTTCAAGTGTTCATATGAGCTGTGCTCCATTCCTGTTTCATATGAGAAGCCATATTAATAATAACTCGTGACAATGACATACATATTCTCACAGAAAAGCATTGCTGCTGTTTAAAATGTGTGGTCAGAAGCCACAAAATGTATCAAGCTGAAATTTGAAATGACAGATTTATAGGATTGGACTTTCAATGTTCTCTTACCAACATGATCAAACTTTATTTTCTAACAGCAGAAGCTTTTTTAAACTACCTTTTACCTTATGGAACTTTTTTCTTGTATGTTCCTCATTTCTTTAGGCCGTGCATATATTACAAAAAAGGAAGGAAACCAGCAACTGAGTTTGGCCCCTCCCTCACTGCCCAGCATACTGAAGAAATGTAAAACACTTAAAAGTTCTTCGGTTTCATAAATGGATAAATACTCATATTGAGCTGACCTATTTTTGAACCAGCT
The DNA here is from genome assembly GCF_001527695.2 of Protobothrops mucrosquamatus. Classification (NCBI taxonomy): domain Eukaryota; kingdom Metazoa; phylum Chordata; class Lepidosauria; order Squamata; family Viperidae; genus Protobothrops; species Protobothrops mucrosquamatus. The sequence continues at coordinate 162,852 of NW_015386955.1, forward strand.
AGAAGAAAAAAGCATAGCAGGGTCCTTAAGTCATTTGTTTTTTGAGAAGTTCAGTTTGAAGTGGGATTACTTTGAAATTGGTTGCTCTGATTCTGGAAAACAGGAAAAAAAAACCTATGTGGAGCCCAGAATAATTTTGAGATTTTTTTTTCTGCAGTTACCATTGCTTATGAACTCCAAGCAGCAGCTCCACTCAAGAGGGCAGAATCAGTAGGTTTCAGGGGACTTTCAAGTAATATATTAATATTGGGAAGAACATCTAAGCAGAAGTCTGGTTAATGATGAGCTTTCCCAGCAGCTATCAGTGCTGGCTTGCCCTGGGAGTGGAGGGGGAGAATGGATAGGAGGTAGAATCCTAGACACTTGCAACCCACAAGACAACACATTGTAGGTCCCACCTGCCTTCAGTCTATTTCTTCCAGATTCAGGTGCGCTATACTCACTTGTTCCATAGAGCACTAAATGGTGGAAAGATTGGGGTGTATACAATGATAAGGTTCATAGTAAAGCATAAGAGGTGCTTTCCTATTAAGAGATTCGTGTTCATTGGAAACATATGTGCAGAGTACTCCTTGTCAAGAAACATTTGACAAGCAAGTTGAAGGGAGCTTGCTTCTTCTAACCCCACTGCCTGCCAGAGGAAAAGAAACATTAATCTTGAACTCTTTCTGGGACTACAGAGGGAAGAACACTCTGTTCCTGGCCACAGGAACAAAGACACGGTGTAATTCTGTGCACTACTAGATGCTGTAAAGTGACATGAAGAGTGATTGTTGTTTTGCAACAAGTGAATGCTGCAACAATTGGGCTTTACTCAAAGCAGTTATGAAAGGTGATGGTATGCTGTGTCACTACATATGTGTGTATTTTGGTTTATTATGGGAAACAGTAAGTAGATTGCTTGAGACTCAGAACAAAAGATGTGATTAAAAAAAGTGGATCTCCTCCACTTATGGGGACTTGGGATTCAATTATTTGTGTATGTGTGTGTGTGTATGAATATGTATACAATATTGTGCAGGTATCATAGATCTTGATCCACTTCTGCCCACCAATGTCCCCGTTTAGTTGACACTTATAATCTTGAAAGCATTAGAAAATCTTACTGATAATTGATTATATAATTCCTGCGAATATTTATAAATCCACTACCGTAAATGGCACGTCAGCTTAATAATTTTGTGTTGCATTATAATCCAGACAAAGCAAGGTTGTTTACCTTTATTCACTGGGCATTGGGCTTTACTCAAAGCAGTTATGAAAGGTGATGGTATGCTGTGTCACTACAAATCCCACTGCAACAAGAGAGGGCAATGACACATGGATAATATCAGTATTGGGAGAAAAGGGGAGGCCCAGAGAATCTGTTCTTGCTCCAAGCATGCAAAAGAAAAGATGTTCTGGATTTTTGAAATTTTGCCTCTTTTTATTGCAGTAAAATGAATCTAATTCAATGTCATTTTAATTGCCCCTTTTCGTTTCCCGATTCTTTGCCCAAATTCCATGGCAGACAAAGGGCACGGTGTACTTACAACATGTCCAGATTTGCTCTTATAATCTATGAGTAATTTGCTTGCATTTGACTGTCTCAGTGCTCCACTCTAGTTGCTCTTAATTCAGGCTTAGGTGCCAAGTTCAAGCCACTTGGGGTGTTGACTCGGGGTTCAATGTTTGGTGCAGCTGCTCCCTAACAGCCCTTCTCAACAGAAGAGAATATTTGTAGCTCAGGGTTGAACTCTGGGGTCCTTGGTGCTGTCTGAACTTGTTTGTTTTCTTGCAGATGTTTCATTACCCAACTAGATAACATCATCAGAACTACAAGGGAGTGGGGTTTCTAAACAGAAACCAAACCCCACTCCTTTCTAGCACTGATGATGTTACTTAGTTGGGTAATGAAACCGCTGCAAGAAAACAACCAAGCTCAGACAGCACCAAGGACCCCACAGCTTTTCTCAAGTCTCACCTCCAGGAGTCACTAAACTTAAGAAACCACTTATTTTGCTTCGACTGAAACCCGAATCTTGTACTCCGACAAATAACCCCGAATTCTTCTCGATCGGCGGCCGAGTCCCTTAACGACGTCCATAAATGGGGTTTCCCCGCAAGAATGGCTGCCGCGCTGCACTTTTACCCGCAAGGAGCTGACTGACACGGGTCCACAAGCCAGCCAATAGTTGGAAATGGTAGCAAGGCAACTTCGACTGCGAACGGCTCCCTGACTTTGCAAAACAAACAATGGTGGACACCCAGCGGGGTGGAGTTTTGTTGGACGTTTGCAGGGCCGGAAGGGAGATTAAAAATAAATTCGGAAGCAAGCTTGGTCTCAGCGCGGGTGGTTTAAAACCCTCTTCCTCCGCCGGGTCTGTTCCAAATGGGCTCTACGCTCCCGTAGCAGCCAGCAGTGCTCGTGACAGCTTTAAAACGGCTTTCGCCTGTGCGAGATGAGATTTAAATATTTACTGAAGTGCAATTCTCAAACGCCTCGAACTTCTTGTTCCCGGGCTTCCTCTTGCAAGTTCCAACTCGGGCTGTTAGGCGTCGAAGCAAAATTCGGGGTTGGCTTCGGGGGTGCTGCTGTTCCCGGCGCTTCTAGCCTAAAAAGAAATGGCAGATTACCCTAAGTCGGGAAGCTTTTCAGTTCAGAGAAAGCGTCGCCTGCTGGGCTCCTTTTAAAAAGAGAAGCGCGCTAGCGCCCCGGGACCTCCTCGCGCCTTTTAAGACCGGTTGGAGCTTTGCGCCCATCCTGAGTTCCTAGCAGAAGCTGCGCCCTCCCCATTGGCTGCTTTCGACGAGGAAGGTGTGAAATGCGGAAGTTTTCCGCGCCGAATTGACAGCCCGGCTGCCTTTTAAGTGAGCAGTCGCCGCCGTTCTTGGACCCTCCATGGCTACTCTGCCCAGTTGCGACCGGAGGGCGTTTGCCCTGAAAATCAACAGGTAGGCTTCGTCTCCTGGCGTTTGGAAGGGGCTTTATTTACTCCTTGCCCCTCACCGGCTGCGCGAGTTGGGCAGCTTTTGCTGGCCCGCCTGGAGGCTGATTGGGTGGAGTGGGAGGAGGGACGGAGAACCGCGGCTTGAGCAGTAAGTAAGTAAGGTGTGAGGATGAGCTGCGGATCTGATGAGAGAGCCACGCGCCGGTTGAAGGGTGTGTAGAGACGCTCACATTCAAGGAATTTATTATGGCCTTGTATAGAACTCCCCTATCCTAGATGAGTTACCACTTTAGCATTTTTAGACTCTTCAGCAAGGGTGTTCAACCTTGACAACTTTAAGACTTGTGGACTTTAACGCCCAGGAGGGTGGCTGGGGAATTCTGGGAATTGAAGTCCACAAGTCTTAAAGTTGCCGAGGTTGGAAACCCCTGCTCTAGATTCAACAGTTTCTTCCTTTGGAAAGCACCCTCCCTGTTAAATAATTATGCAAAGACGTTATTTGTGTAGGGAGTTATTTGCTGTGTAAAACGTCTTTATAGTTCTGGCAAGTAGAAAATGCCAAGCGTTTGGTCAGAACTTGCTGTGAGCCTGTTTATAATACTATCAGTAAATCTTTAACGGGATGTTTTACTTCTTTAAGATGACTTAATTTGGAATAATTCAAAAGACTTCTTTGGAGTTTTCCTATGACCTGCCCTCACAGTATATTGAGGTTTTCTTCAGCAGTTAAATTCGGCAATCCACAAATCAGTCATTTTTCCCTTTTTTAAAGAATTCCTGTAAATATAATGGGATTAAGCTGGAGGCAAGACACTGAGGAAATAACATGCAGTTTGTGGTTACAGTGTGTCATGTCTTATGGTTTGTGCAATTGCATAGCAGACAGAAATTTAGCAGAGACTTTTATTAAACACCACTAAACAGATTGCCTTGATGAATATGTGGTCACAAAAAAAGTTTAATAGTTCTGACATTTAGAACTAACCAGACTTGTAGCAAGTATTTATTTCATGTGAGATATTTTCCCCAAAGGAATAATACATGTAATTAAACATACACTTTTTGCTTTTGATTTTAGACTGTATTTTTCAGTACTCATTGCAACAATATTATTAGTGAATGAATTCATTTTATACCTTGTTGCATTTCTTGAGTATTTCATAATCTGATTTTATACTTCAGTGAGTTTTCTGTTTCTTACACAATTACATTTTAATTCATTATACATTTTGCCTTGCCAATATTATTGAGTTGTTACAATAGAATGGGAGATTCTACAGTTGTTAAGCCACAGTAATAATACTGATACATTATCATTAACATTATTTCTCTGTATATTGCCAGACTTACAACTAAAATATCTTGCAGGATATTTTCTTTTAATCCAGTATGGTACTACAATATTTATTTTAATATTTCAACTCTAATATTATACTGCAGCTATAATCCTCATTCAAATTCTTATGATATTGAAGATTGCACTATGCAGTGTTATTTTTGGCCATCTGAAGTCCTGATATTACATATTGTAGATAAACAGTATTATGCTTATTTACAGAGTGCAATATAGATAAAAACCTGACTGATAATATTTTAACTTTAGGTTCCTGTGATCTTCTTAGATCTCATGAATGACAAGAACACATTTTGTAACTGCTGTTCTTCATTTTAATTTTAAAATCCTTTCCCAAGATGAAGATAAATTAATTTTGTAAAAAAAAGACTAGAGTCTTGAATAATAAATTATTTTTCACTATAGAAAACAGAGTGAAACAAAAGACCTCTTACTTTTTTGGACTGGAACTAGGACAGTGTTGTGAGATCAAGATGGTTGTTGGAGAAGGATCAAAACCTTACACATACTTTACAACATACTTTACAACAGGCCTTTGAACCTTATGGTGCATCTTGCCTATTATAATTCTTCCTCTGCATTTCATTTAATTTTTAGGGTGTTTCCTTTATTTCTTTAAAACACGTCACATCTGGGGTCAGATTTGGAAGCCTTTCCAACATCTTTCTCAGCATGTTATCCAAGTCAGGTCTCTAAATTCATTGTTTTCTTTACAAAATAGAACATAAAGCAAAGATTGTTCTGGGTTATAAACCCATGGTATCTTTTGGTGCAAAAAACAGAAAATGAATACAAACAATTCCTGTTTTTTGGTTAGTTCCATTCATTCTTTCCACTTGTGGAAAGAGCCCAGCTCATGTGATGTGCAGGACCCAAATTATTGTCTGCAGAGAGTCATGGCTTTGAGGCTGTTACAAAAACAGAAAGGGCAGAAGCATTTCTTAAACCCCGGGGGAAGAAGAAGTTTTAGGAAGATGCTCAGGTTGGCTCCTCCCTGATATTATTGGGTTGTAAGAGGAAAAACACAAACTTGCAAAATTTTGTTAATAGACCTTATCTCAGCGGTGTCCAATCTTGGTAACTTTAAGACCTGTAGACTTCAACTCCCACAATTACCTAGTCAGCCATGAATTCTGGGAGATGACGTTTATAGATCTTAAAGTGGACACTCCTGGCCTATCTCAATAAAGCTTCCATTTATTTTGTGGAGTCTGTTTCCTATTCATGTCAGCTTTGAAGGACTCATGTTGTCAAACAAGAAAATCATTTCCCATTGCCAGTGTCCTTCTTAATAGAAAATGTATCAATATTTTTTTTAATTTCTGCCAGCTAATGTAAGATCTTTACAAACCTGAATTAAAGCTGTAATAGCAATGATCTATTATTATACAACATCTATAAATTCCAAATACACCATCTTGAGGTTGCGCACAAAGTAGAAAATGTGTTTTATTCAAGTCAGTTGTAGTCCGGCTGAGCCAAAACCTAGAATATTTGTAATGTTCTGGTTTTCAGCTCAGAAAAAAATTGAAAAGGGTCTGTAGATTTTTTTTTCTTTATACATTTTTACATTAAATTTTGGACTGTCAGTTATTTTTCTCATGATAAACACTGGTCACTGGATAGACATTTGTGCATAGTAATGGCAGAATAGCAGTTTCATATAACCCAATATATCCTGCAAATGTTATTTAATGATGATAACATGAGAACGCATGAATGCTTTGCTAGCCCATGGCCAGACATAGATTGTTGGTTTCTTTCATTGTTGCCTGGTAGATTAGCCTGTCTTTGGCTTGATTGGGATTTGGGTCACACTGTCTTCTAGCAATTCACTTGGTATTTTTGCTTTGTCTTTTATATGTGCCAGCAGGGAATACAAGTTTCTAAAAGTAGGTGTCAGGGTTTGCTATGAGAATAGACTCATTTAATCTCCTGGTTTCATATTTGGAAGCCAAAAAGGTTCTTGAGCCATAAGTTAATTTCCTCCCCTAGGTCTGTATGAAATGAGGTCTTATGAATTATATAGGTAAGGCAGCCATCATCAGTACAACCCGTGAATAGAACAATCCCCCTCTACACAATGTAATCAGTGGAGCCTAGATGGCAACTAAGTGCAGTTTTATGTGTCACAAGCCCCATACCCACATGTATGTGACATGTGGGAAAAATTAGTGATGTATGATATTCTCTTTAAGTGTGGAAATAGCCATGCTGCTGTTTGATTTACCTGAAAAACTGGTTGCTGAAAAGTCAAACTTAGTAATCGCAAGTGAAGCTTTGAACAGCAGAAACAGATGCAAATTTCTTTCCATTCACATTCTTCAGTCAGAGAGCTCTAGTTTCTGGTAGCTATGAGATTAAAACAATAACTCTAAATATTTACTCATTTTTGTGCTTAATCTCAGACATTTCCAACAATGGGTTGAAGTCTCTTTCTGTTGAAATGCCAAAACAGTGTTGAAAGAATGTGTAACTAACTTCACAACCTGAAAAATCTGGCTATTGTGTGTATGCTATCATCACAGTGAAAAATGCTGCTTTTCTGTTTGTATTATAGCTATGGAATGCATGGCTTGGGCTTATTAATTAAAAAAGGGTTGTAAACGATACACAATAGTCTCTATTGAGTACCCTCATAATCAGATTTAGCATTTCTTTTTCCAACTATCTTAGTATTTGGGGAAAAATTGCATTCCTATAAAAGTACTATTTTAAGGGAAACTAACCATTCATCACCAATCCTTAATTATGGCCTTTAAAACAGAAAACATACACAAAAATGTACTGCACACAAGATACACAAATAATATCCCCCATTATTATTTGTACAAACAACTCAAGGGAGTGAACATGTCCAACACACCTTTCTCCTCCATTGTTTCTCCACAACAACGACCCTTTGAAATGGGTTGCGCTGAGAGAGAATGACTGGCCCAAAGTCATCCAGCTGGCCCAAAATCACCCAGCCTAAGGCAGGACTAGAACTCGCAGTCTCCCGGTTTCTAGCCTGGTGCTTAACCACAAGACAGCCCCCCCCACACACACAAACACACTTTCTCTCTCTCTCTCTCTCTCTCTCTCTCTCTCTCTCTCTCTCTCTCTCTCTCTCTCCCCTAAAATAGAGATGAATAAAATAGGTATAAAATTAACAGTAAATAATATAAACAATAGTGACGACTACCAAAATTAACTATCTTCTGTTATAAATGGGCCAAATAGATGCAGAATCAGGCAACCTGAAAAAATACATCAGAATCCTAAGGAGTGATCAAATGAACATCATATTTTCTGCCAGGGTATTTCTTAGAATGGGATAAATGATTGTCATTTGAGATTCCCTGTGAGAAAGCAACAGAGGAGCATATGGCTCAGGGACTTTACTACAGCCACCCCCACATTGGCATTAATGTTGAGGGGTATTTTTGTAATGCCCCCAGGGGACTTTGAAGGATACAGCATCTAACCCAGTGGTTCTCAACCTGTGGGTCGGGACCCCATTTGGGGTCGATCGACCATTTCACGGGGGTCGCCAAGCAAGGCTGTCCGCCGTTTTTTTTGTCCGCCATTTTTTTTTGTCCGTCATTTTTTCCCCTTTTCCGGCGGGTGCCTTACCTCCCTTGGGCTGGGCCAGCTGGTGGTCGGCCTGCTCGGTCTCTGCCGCTTGCCATCTACGCCTCGGCCGGCGCAGGGGGCGGAACCACACATGCGCGGCGCTCCCGGGCAGGGAAAGTCCTCGACTTACGACCGGTTGGGTAGTCCTCGACTTACGACCGGTTTAGTCCTCGATGTACGACTGGTTTAGTCCTCGACTTACGACCGGTTGGGGTCGCAGCATTAAAAAGGTTGAGAACCACTGATCTAACCTGATAAAGGTGAAGACCCAGTGCAATGTCCATTTTAGAACAAAGGAGAGATAGATGATGGCACATGCCTATGTGAAAAAAAAACCCTCCAAATCCATGTCATTCGATATCAGATTTAGATTGGTTTGGAAATACCAGTATCCCAGATGCAGAGTGATTCGTGACATCTTTAAACCCTAATAGACAAAGGCTCTCCAAAGAGAGACCTAAAGACTGAGGGTTGCTATTAGCTCTCGTAAGCCAAGTTGATTTAAAATGGACTGTAATCCTCCATTGTTATCATCAATGAAGGAACAGCTGAAGAAAGCTTTTTTTTTTAATTGCCCTGCTAACAGCTGCTTCTCAGCTGTCCACTTTCTTTCGTGGGCATATCGAAAGAAGCACACTCTGACCTCACGTTCATAGGTTAATGCTTACTGGGATTTTATTTTTTTTTTATTTTTTTTATTTATTTTTTTTTCAAAATTTTTTTTTTATTATTTTCAACATAAGAAAAAGAACACATCACAAGTACATCACAATTGAAACCCCCCCCCACCCCCCACCCGGACTTCCCAAACCTGATCCCAGGATACTATTCATCTAAAAGTAACCTTATATTAATATCCCTAACTCCACAAAATATAATTCTACATAAGTAGGTGAAATATATGTATATGTAT
>NW_015386955.1:172010-195855 GCF_001527695.2 Protobothrops mucrosquamatus
TAATTTTATCCAGAAGGCTTTAATAACCTTGCAAGTCCACCACATGTGAAAAAAAGTTGCATCTTGTTGTCCACACCTCCAGCACTTGGATTCATAATTCTCATAAATGCGAGACATAGTTGCAGGATCCATGTGCCATCTATAAAACATCTTATAAAAATTCTCACGTAAATTTTGTGCCTGCGTAAATTTCACATTTTGGGATTTTATCATCTCTGTGTAGTGATGGGTGTATTTTATTTGTATACTTTGTATTTTATTTTGTACTTTGACCATCTTTGCAGGCTAGGTGAAGAATAGGGTTTAAGGTACACATTTTAAGACAAATAAGATGTACTACCACGTGTTAACAATCAAAAATAAATTCACACATTAGTAGCCCCAAAAGATTTAAGTAGGTAAGTAGGTGAAGTATTTGAAGCTGACTTTTTTTGACTTGCTGTTGTTATTCTACTATTTTGCCCAGATGTGTGTTCTAATAGAAGATGAAGTTTTATTTCTTCCTACTAAGTTTGATAACTTTATACTAGTATAAAGCTCTTTAAAAACAACACGTTTGTTGTGAATTCTTGTTTGATTTGAAATCTAACAAGGTCAGCCTTTTCTTTTACTCACAGAGCAGTTGGCTTTTGTTTTGCATCGTGCTCAGTGAGTCTACTGATAAATTCATGGTCATCCTGTTAGCATATGATAATATCAGCCATCAGTTGCTTTTGGGGGCCTGCCAAAATATGACATGGATTTGTAAATTCTGTGTGAAGAATATTCAACTAGAGTAAGTTGAGCATTTGTGGTTATCAGCAGGCCTTCCTGTTTAGTGGCTTCCAGAAGTTTGTGTCTGAGTGACTTGACTTGTAGCAATCCTGGCAGATTGTGACACATTTACTTCCTATTGCTGATTTCCACTTTTGAGTAAAATCTTAAAACAGTGCCAGAATATTTGCTGAGTCTCAAGAGTTGGCTCTAACTCTATATGAAGTTAATAAAATCTCTTTATTTCTCACCAAGCTGTGCATTTTATTTATTCATTAAATTTATATACCACCCATCTCCCTGATGAGGCAGAGTCTTATATCTAGGGAAGACTCTGAATACTTATCCACTAAACAGTTTTGGTCACCAAGATGTAAAAAAGATGTTGAGACTCTAGAAAGAGTACAGAGAAGAGCAACAAAGATGATTAGGGGACTGGAGGCTAAAACATATAAGGAACGGTTGCTGGAATTGGGTATGTCTAGTTTAATGAAGAGAAGGACGAGGGGGGACATGATAGCATTGTTCCAATATCTCAGGGGCTGCCACAAAGAAGAGGGAGTCAAGCTATTCTCCAAAGCACCTGAAGGTAGGATAAGAAGCAACGGATGGAAACTAATCAAGGAGAGAAGCAACCAAGAACTAAGGAGAAACTTCCTGACAGTTAGAACAATTAGCCAGTGGAACAACCTGCCTCCAGAAGTGGTGAATGCTCCAACACTGGAAGTTTTTAAGAAGAGACTGGACAGCCATTTGTCCAAAATGGTATAGGGTTTCCTGCCTGAGCAGGGGGTTGGACTAGATGACCTCCAAGATCCCTTCCAACTTTATTATTATTATTATTATTATTATTATTATTATTATTATTATTATTATTATTATTATTATTATTATTATATACTCTGCAAGAGAGAAAGAGAAAGGATATTTGCTTAGTCAGAACTCCTTTACACAACAAAATGAACATTTTGAAGAGATGATATAAGAGAAAGATGTATATATTTGCTGTGGCTAATCAGATCCTATTGTTGTCAAACGTTTGTTTTGAGCAATTCTGATTGTCACATGGCTCATTATTGTGATTTATAAACTAGAAAAATAAATTGGGGTTCATTCTCATTTTCCGAATTCTTACCTGATCCTTCTTTGGTCGGTTTACTTAAACAACTTTCTCTTCTCTGACAGCCACTAGAGGGGGCTCATCTTCTGCAGAGCAAAAATGTAAGCTACCAAGATGCTTAAGCTAAATTTCACTTTGTGAAATCTTGACAAGCTTCTTTTTTTCTGTATTGTGTCTTTTAAGGTGAACTCCTCCTCTCAGGTGATTCTAGCATTTTTCTTAGCATTTTTAATTTTAATTGTCTCACATTTTTCTATAGATTTTTGCCATATAAATATTTTGACTAGGGCTTTATAGTGCCAGCCTTTCTGGCTGCCAGCCAACAAGGTAGCCAGCTGGCTGCCTGCCACAGTCCAGAGTTCTGCAAACTCAGAACTTTTTAGAAGCAAACAAACAAATGGCAACTCCAAGGGGAAGAACGAGAGACACAGCGAGGTGGAATCCAGAGGTCAGAGCGTAGCACCAGAGCTGAGATTTGAAAAGTTATTCTCAGCATTTTTTCCCAGGGAGGGAGACCAATAAAGAAGCTGCACTGAGGCACCACCCAAGTGCAAAGCTAAGGTATATTACTTGCTGGAATCTCCTCTCCTGCCAGCCTGCTTCTTGGCTGATCCGTCTGATCTGTTCTCTGTAGTTGTATCTTTAATGCAGGCCTCTGTTTGGGACTGGATGGGTGAACCATAGAGTCTGAGGGATGTCTGTGGGTGCAGGTGGGAGTCCTGGGGGGTTGCTGAGCCGGCCTCAACCAGAGAGTCATTGGCTTCAATATTGCTGGAATCTGCCTCTTCAGTACTATTATTCCTAGAATATATATTATTCCTGTGCTGTTGCTGTTGCTGTTCCTCCTTCTCCTCCTCCTCCTGGGCCATAAAAGGATTGACCTATGGCCTGTCTGTCACCATTTCAAGAGTAGTTTCTGGGGATATGTTAATCACAAACATTTACACTCCGGAAATAAAAAAAAGGGAAACAGCTGCAGCAGAGAGAAGAACCGCAACAAAGTACAGTTAACAGATTCTGTTCTGTTCTGTATTTGAGATGTCAGTTTACTGTGTTAAGATGCCAGACTAAGAAACAGACACTGTGTGGGCCTAAAACTACTTTTATTAGAAGGGCTATTGCAACTGAATCTTGCAAATCTGAACATGCTTCCTTTTTACCCCTGGTTTTATCTTCATGAGAAATGAGGGCTTCTCTGAGCCATTTTCACAAATCTGTTTTGGTATGGGCTCATGTCAAGTTTCTCTGGTTGTTGTCATGGTAACAAATCTTCCTTCCGTTTGTCAAAGCCATTTCTGTGCTGTCTGCCGTACAGGCAGTCCTTGACTTACAACCATTTGTTTAGTGACTGGTTAAAGTGACTTATGACTGTTTTTCACACTTATCACCGTTGCAACATCTCCATGGTTACATGATCAAAATTCAAGTGCTTGGCAACCGGCATGTATTTATGACAGTTGCACTGTCTCAGGGTCATGTGATCACCATTTCTAACCTTCCCAGCTGGCTTCCAACAAGCAAAGCCAATGGGGGAGGCCAGATTCACTTAATGACTGCATGATTCCCTTAACAACTATGGCAAAAAAAATTGTAAAATGGAGCGCAACTCATTTAATAACTGCCTTGCTTAGCAATGGAAATTTTGCGCTCAATTGTGGTTGTAACTCGATGACTACCCATACCACAGCCTTGTATTCCTCTAGAACAGTGTTTCTTAAACATTTTTCTCTCAGGACCCTTTCCTATTTTTAAAAATTATGGAGGAACCCAAAACAGGGTTTGGGTGATATCTACTGACACTCATTAAAAAATGAAAGTGATGCACACACAGAATATTTATTTATTGAATCATGTAAAAATAATACTAAACCACTAGATATTGACATAAATAAAATATTTTTCAAGAAAAATGTGTATTTTTAACAAATAAAATAATGAGAAGAGTGACATTATTTTAATTTTTTGCAAATATCTTCCAGTATCTCGATTAATAAAATATAAAAATAGGAACCAGCAGCAGCCTAAAGTTAGCAAGTTCATTAAGGTAAGAGGTTTTTTTAATGCATAGAACAGTGATTTCCAACCTCCACAACGATTAGAGTTGTGGACTTCAACTCCCAGAATTTTCTAGTCTAGCCAGTGCTGACTAGGGAATTCTGGGAGTTGAAGTCCGCACTTCCTTATATTGCTGAGGTTGTATTTGCCCATAAAACTAGATGGTGTGGAACTGGAAAGAACCTAGTCCTTGAATTTGAGAGAGAAACACCCTCAAGCGAAGAGACATCTGCATACCTCGTTTTTCTATTAATGCTAAAAATGCTAACCGGGATAACAGGTTACAGTTTGATTACATGGAATGTGCTCAAATATTTAAGAAAATATGGTCAGTTAAATGTAACAGGTGTAACCAATTCTGTTGTCTTTTTTAAATTGAAGGCATTCCTCAGCAGAAATAAGACGACAGTTTGTGCATCAACCATCCTTTGGACCCTTCAGTCAGCGAAGTAATAGTACGCCTGGTTTTTCTTGCATTAGTCTGGTAAGTGTAAAAACCGTTACTTTTTTAAGATTTCTTTTATGCCACCTTTATTTTTTCATAAATAACTCAAGGTGGCAAATGTATCTAATATTCCTTCCTCCTCCTCCTTTCTCCAGAACAACAACTCTGTGTGGTAAGTTGGGCTGAAAGCGAATGACTGACCCAAAGTCACTCAGCTGACTTTCATGCCTAAGGCAGGACTAGAACTCAGGGTCTCCTGGTTTCTAGTCTAGTGCTTTAGTCACTAGACCAGGGATGTCAAACTTGCAACGTCACGTGATGTTTCGTGACATATCGCAACTTTTTTTCATTGCCGGCAATGGGGTGGGTGCGGTTTCGCTATGAAGCATCCAGCCCATGGGCCGGCAGTTTGACACCCCTGCACTAGACTAAACTGGCCCTTATTAATGTTTGTGCTTCATTTATCCCAGTTAACATGAGGAAGGACACTATGTCTATGAGATAGGGTCAGAGGAAGGAAAGTTAGAATAGTGTTCAAGAAAAGGATTGTGCCTCTCATGATTCAACTATGAATTCGCCCTTTATTATTTTTTTAATGACCCTTAGATGCCCTGACAGACATTGGCTACAATAAATTTATATACATATAAGTATGTGAAAGTTTGCTCATATATTGAAGAAAAATTAAGGGGCTTAGAGAATTTTTTCTGCCTACTAGAAAAATTATTTAAAAGTGATATTATCTAATCGGAATTGAAAAATAACAAATGAGTCTTATTAATAACTATACTATGAGGTTGTGTGGGGACAGTGCTTTCTCAGTGATGGAGCACCCACAAAGTCAATAGGCAGTCTGTTCCATTGTTAATACAGTAACTCTCACAATCAAGAAATTCCTTGTTAATTCAAGTTTGGATCTCATTGTTAAGCTTCCATTGATTGATTCTTGTCTTACCTTCAGATGCTAGGGAGAATAAATCTGCTCTTCTCTATGACATTCTATCATATATCAGAAGACTTGCTGTCAGATTTTCCCTTATTCTTCCCTTCTTTTAGCTAAAAATACCAGTCTTTGTAGGATTTAACTTCCAAGCCATCGTTGTTATTCTTCCCTTCATAATTTCCAGTTCCCCAGCATCTTTTGTGTGATGATGAGAACTGGACACAGCATTCCAAGTGTGGTCCTACCAATGCAACACAGAACGGTATTATCACTTCCTGTGAGATCCTGACCTATACTCTGTTGATGTAATCCCAATTACACTGTTTTTTTGGCAGCTGCTGCAAATTGTTAGTTTATCTTTAATCTATGGTCTACCAAGACCCCCAGACCTCTCTCGCAAGTACTGTTACTAAGCCAGTGTTAGAATTATTAGCAATCTTCCCTAGCTTTGTGTCATACACAAATATTATACCTATGCCTTTTGTTCTCTCATCTAAGTCATTTAACAAGATGTTGAACAGTACTGGGCCCAGGACAGAACACTGAAGTACTCCACTACCTTTGTTGCTCCATATGGACATAGATGGAATCCAGATCATGTGTTGGCTATGGTGTTCTGCTGAAAGTTTGCGTTATGGAATTATGCTATTAAAAATAGCCCCGTACAATTTCTTATTTCTTAATTTCTCAATTCTGTTTGAAACAGAGCATCATCTTTCACAATTAATGTTATATAATGTCTGTGTGGACATTTAACACATGAATATTATGAAATACAAGTTATGAAATATCTTGAGAGAACATTACAAAGGAGTTTTCAAGTTCTGATGCTTTTATCAAAATGACAAGAGCTTTATCACATCAACAAACTGCAAACTCTATTCCTTTTATATTATAATGCTCTATAAAAGGATAAGAGAAAGCCTGTTTTTGTCATTTGTCCAATCTTTCTGTAGACATCACTGATTACAAATGTTACTATTAAAGAGACAATATTTTCTTCTTGATTTTAATATCTGCTAGAGTGAATGGAATTTTGCAGAACTTTGCTCAACTAATTTTAAAATTATCCTCAGACCTTTTAAGTGTATTTTAATAAGAACAAACAGGTTATTAGGAACCCACAGTTCTGAAAACTGAAACACAGTAAATATATATTTCCTGTCTCTTGAAGACATCTAATTCACTTCCTCAACTTGAGCAGCTGTCGGTTTAACTTCGTTGGTGGTTCATTGGATGATAAAAAGTGTGTATTTTGTTCTCAAAAGGCTTTCTGCCAAGTTGCTTACTTTTTGTTTCATCTATCCACCATTTTGATTGCACCACACTGCTAATTTTACTGCACCAAAAAGGTACGTTAATTGCTTCTCTGTAAGCCTTAGGTTGCCTTTTATAGATAAACCATACTGCCAAAATCTTAACTGCTGCTTTTCAACTAATGGCTTTTACCTTCCTGTAACAATTCTTTCCTCTACATATTTGTCATCTCTCAATAATTCCTGGTTGGTCTGGGCATGTGCTATGTATACGGGCTTTGGGGCTGCATTATATATTTACCAAGTCTGCTGTTGTCTATAATTAGCTCTGTGTGTGTGTGTGTGTGTGTGTGTGTGTGTGTGTACATACATACATACATACATTAATTTTATAGTTTTTAGTTTAATCTGTTAAATGCACATTAAAAATTACAATGGGGATAAATGTGGTTCTACCCAAAAAGAAGACAATCGCAGTCTCCAGACACATTCAAGAAGTTACACCAGAAAAAAAGATTATTTATACCTCAAAAAATTCCGTATACTAATTCTAACCGTACCCAGTTTCCTTGCTTTGACAGCTAGAATGACCGAATAGAGTTCAAGGGATTAACATATGAATCATTAGGACTTCGTGTTTTATTCAGGCAGCTGGAGATTCTTTACTGACTGAAGATCCTGATTTTTCTAAGTCCTCATTTGTACGGAGAGCCTGTATCAATGATATTTTCAACTGCAAAGACTCATAAAGAGTACCATTTTTTTATTGTAAGCCACCCGGTGAAATGGGCAGTATAAAAATGTGATGGATAAATAAATACATAAATAAAATAAAACAAAAGAAGGACAATGCTAGTTTACTCATTGTAGTCTTCCTTGTGGCAAGAATGTACCGCTCTCAAATTTGCTAGCTTGTGACAATATCTTCCTTTAGACCACATTCTCACTAAAGTAAAATGACTTCCGTTTCTATTCGCATCTTGATGTTTGGCTTGGTTATGTAGCACATGGCACTTCCCTAATGAAAGTAGTTGTGATTTCTTTTTAATTGTGAAGAATTAAATCTCATAGATGTAAAGAGAAATTAAACTGGAAGAGCTAAATATAGAATTGAGTTGAATCTTCTGTAGGAAACTGCTTATATAGGTTTGTTTGACATTACTAAAAAAAGAGAAGAGGTGGAAGGAAAGGAAAGATATGTTATTTAGTTGTCTAGCAATTTCTCCTCATTTAACCTATCTTCTAATAAATTAAGGGGGTTTAAGTAGACTAATGTTTTAAAACTATAAACTTAACGACTATGGTTATGTGTAAGAATTTAAGCTTGATTTATGCCCTTTGTTCTTGATCCTTAAAATGAACTTTTTTGGCTGCTAGTGCATTTGAGATTAACATTTAATGGAGACTCAGCAATGTGTTTTATATTCCTAAAAAAGCACGCACAAACTGTTTTCTTTCGTTTTCTTTTTTCTTTTTGTAATATTTAGCCTCAGTTTTATGATGCTGTAGACCCAGTGGATTTTGAAGGTCTCCTAATGACGCAGCTGAATATTCTAGATTCAGAACTCTTGCAAGAATTGGGTGATTTTCCTGAAGATGATTTGGAGGTGGTTTATGCTGCAAAGGAGCACAGAACCTTGGAACCATCATTACCAGAAGAACGGTGAGGAAACTTTTTTAAGCAAGCAGTTAAAGCCTGTTTTCATGTTCCTATTCCAAGGGTAGTCAACCTTGGCTCTTTTATGACTCGTGGACTTCAACTCCCAGAATTCCTGAGCCAGCATGGCTGGCTCAGGAATTCTGGGAGTTGAAGTCCACGAGTCAGAAAAGAGCCAAGGTTGACTACCCCTGTAACTATTCCTTTTGGATTCTTTGTACCAGAAGTGTTTCTCATCAATGTATTCTGGTTCCCCACTGGTCTGACAAACATCTTTTTATTGCTGCGTATTCTGGGATATCACTATAACACTTCAAATAATCTCTGGAAAAATAATTTGTTTTCAGAAATTGTATTCATAAATGTTGAATTCACTAAACATTTATTCACCCAGGGCAAACTCCCTGTACAATGTACAATGACAGAATGGCGGTAAATAGAATAAGTACAAAGTTTGAATTGATAAGAGTTTCAGATTTTCCCAATTCAAAATACGGAGCCAGAACAAACCATTTTGACCTTAGATCTTAGGGTTTGCCTTAGGGTTTGCCCATCATTCCCATTGTCACAAGCTCCTCTGATTCCTCTTTGCTTTTCTTAACTGTATCTAGGGGCAAGCTAAGGGCAGTACAATAGCAATATTTTTTTCTGTCTCCACCACAGGAACGATTCTCTTTGCCAGTCATTATACCTCTTTTTTTCTCACAAGTGACAAGTACCATAAGGGTTTACCTTATAAGGGTAAAAGCTACGGAAAGAAAAGGAGAGACTATATTGGGATTATATTGAAAGGAAAAAGTTAATTCTCTTTCCCTTTATGTTCCAAAGAAACTTGCTCCCCTTCTGACCCAGGGTGGTAGTTAGCACATGTAATTGGACCCTAGTCTGTGGTGATTGAGGGTTATTGCCTGTGAGTATAATCCAAGGTCTACTGCTGAAGACTTCACAGTACTTGCACAGCACCAGTTGCAATTTGGTAATCCAGGACACACTCTTCACATAGAGATAAAAACTTAATAAACCTAAAGTTTCTAGAACAAGAGAAAGATGGAAATTGAGCCTTATGTCTAAAATGGGGATTTGCTAGCACATTGTATAGCAGTGATGGCGAACCTTTTAGAGACTGAGTGCCCAAAAACTGGCCCCGCCCTTGCTCTACCCCCTGCCCCACCCCCACCCTGTCCCCTGCTCCGCCTGCCCGCAGGGCCACTCACTGCCTCCAGAGCCCGCCACAGATCGCCCAGGCAGCCCAGCAGTGCCATGGCGGCCACACCCTCTGTCCACGCCCCGCAGCATCAACTGCGCGGGATGGGATGTGAGGGCAGAGTCTTGTCTATGCTGCCTGGCTGCCATGTCCTTGGCTGCGCTGCTCCATGTGGGCCACGCTGGGGGGCGACTCTCCTCCAGGGGGGCTGCTGGTGAGGAGGGGGTTGTGGGGGGAGGCGAGGCTGGGGCAACGGCACGTGTGCCCACATAGAGGGCTCTGAGTGCCGCCTCTGGCACGCGTGCCATAGGTTCGCCACCACTGTTATATGGACAGGAAAAAAGATGTAAAAAAATTGAACATTGAGTTCACCGTTATATACAATTTTTGCTGGAATTTCTTTCCCTGTGGCTTCTGCAATTAAATTCCTTCTTTGAAATTTTTGGATTGTAATATACCTATTTAATTGGTTCCAGTGTAGCCTATCAGGGAGAAGCCCAACAATTGCAAACATTAGAACATTTTAATTTTCATTAAAGCATTTTTTTTCTCTCTGAAGAATTTTCTATTAATTGATATGGAGATCCTAGGATTGAATATTTTCATACAATACAAAGTATGTACTGTATCAATGAATTGCATCGTTTTCCTCGGATGAGATAAAGGGATTATTTTATCCATGTTACCAGCATCTCTTTCTTACTGAATTGTGCTTTAGCTGACTGGTGCTTCCACAGTCCTTTTCTTTTTTTAATTATTTACACATTATAGGGTTTATACTTTGGAATATAGTCATTATACTTGATAATACTATCAGTATCTTTTAATTTTTAAGTTAGTTTTTATACATGATATTTTCTTATAACATGTTGAAAAAGATGTTCAAAAATGTATCTTGGAAACTGGATTTAGAGAGTACAAAAGTGGCTTCAAAATTAACAATTTTTTTATTATGCAGGATGAATAGCTATGTTTCTGTTATTTTATTGACTAGCTTTCTGTATAATCACTGATTATGCATAGAAATATTTTTGCTTCTTCCTAGAACTGAATTGGATTTACATGTTCGGGACTGTGTTCAGACTTATATTCGTGACTGGCTGATTGTGAATCGAAAGTAAGTCCTTCATTTATAACTCAATAATTACCCAGAGAAAAATTAAAGCCTATTGCTTTGATTAATTGTCTAATTATTCAAGAAAAAAGTGATAATTACTTTCATTAGGTTTACTAAATGGATCGATTCTCTTGATAGTTTTGGGCAACATCTGGGACACTGAGGTTTTGGCGGTGGGGAGTGAGTGTTCTCTTGAAAAAAAAATGCATAAGGCTTACCTTCCATATTCTTCTGTGATAGTAACCCATATAGCAATTCGTTATAACTTTGTATTCCATTTAAGCAGTTCTTAAATTAATTTGGGGTATTGTATATATTTTGATAGCATTTGTTTGCATGACAGCAATTGATCTTTCATTTTGTCTCTTTTTCTAAAACTGAAATCTAATTGGCTGTTTTATTGAAGAAATCAAGGAAGTAATGAGGCTTATAACTTAATGAAAACGGGATCCAGAGCAGACTTCCATAAAAGCCTTCGAAAGCAAACATTTGAGTCTGAAACGTTGGATTTTGACAATTCCAGTTATCAGGTACTCTTAAGAATAGCCTTAAAAGAATGTTTTGATAAGATAAATGGATCAGTAGGAAGTGGCGGAGTTGCCAGTGGGAGGAACCTCTTTTCCCCAGAATGCCTTGAGATCATTTGTGTGTCATGCTACAGGGCCACCTAAATGACACGTCTAAACTTCCTTCCCAAATTAGAAGGAATAGCACCAAGGTGATGTGGGAACTTGAAAAACAATGAAGCATTCTTTTTTAAATAGTGTGGAATAAGAGAAGAAAGTTGTCTTATCTTTAAATGTTATGCTCTATAACAGGGGGGAATCTAACCTTACCAAATTTTAAGACCCGTCGACTTCGACTGGAAACCATGGAATTCTAGAAGTTGACGTCCACAAGTCTTAAAGTTGACACATTTGGACACTCCTGCTCTATAGCAGTCTAAGAATTCTTAATCTTCTCCCAAAGTACCTTGTTCTACTGTTTTTGCATATAAAAAAGATCTTAAGACTCTAGAAAGTGTGCAGATAAGAGCAACAAAGATGATTGGGGGACTGGAGAAAAAAAACAATTGAAAAACAGTTGCAGGAAGTGGGTATGTCTAGTCTAATGAAAGGAAGGATTAAGGGTGACATGATAGCAGTCTTCCAATATCTAAGGGGCTGCATCAAAGAAGAGGGAATCAACCTATTCTCCAAAGCACCTGAAGTCAGGACAAGAAGCAATGAATGGAAACTTACCAAGGAGAGTTGCAACCTAGAACTAAGGAGAAATTTCCTGACAATTAGAACAATTAATCAGTGGAATAACTTGCCTCCAGAAGTTGTGGGCATTCAAACACTGGATGTTTTTAAGAAGAGATTGGACAGCCATTTGTCTGAAACGGTATAGAGTTTCCTGCTTGAGCAGGGGCTAGTAGACCTCCAAGGTCCCTTCCAATTCTGTTATTCTGCATGAAATAAATGGTTCTGTTAAAAGGAGAGTTAATGGTTCCATTTAACATTTATTTCATGGTGTTGGAAATCTAATACCTGATATTGCAACAGATAAGAATGGAAATATGACACAGAAATGTGACAGAAATATTCAGTATGTTTAATCTGTTCAACTATTCCCTATTTGCTTGAGCAGACAGGTCCCAGTCACTTAAAAGTCCTTTGTGATGAATCCAGTAAGAGCACCTTGACACCTGGAGTAATTTGCCTGCGCGGCCTACCACTTGATCCCCGATTGACCAACTTACTGCAGACGGTTAAAGCAGAAGACATTCAGAGGCAAAATGAAGAGGCACGGCAAGCCAACAGGCCTACTGAATTGTTTGCTCTGTATCCCAGTATAGATGAGGTAAGCCGTATATTTTCTGGCACAACAATACTGCAACCATCTGGGTTTCCAAAGGAACTATAATACAAAGGATGGAATATGTTAGACATGAATTCCATCCAGCTCAGCTGGTGTAATTAGCTATGGCAATTGTAGTTCAAAAAAATCCGAAGAAAAAGCAATGAAAATGCTAGGCTAAATCATTAAGGGAAATAGGTATGTATAGCCTAACAAAGAGAAGGACTAGGAGTAGTATGATAGCAGTCTTCTAGTCTTCTTGAGGAGCTGTCACAGAAAAGAGGGCATTGATTTATTCTCCATAGCATCCAAGGGTAGGACAAAGAGCAATGGGTTAAGAGAAATCTAACCTGGAACTGAGGAGAAATTTCATGACAGTGAGAACAATGAACGAATGGAACAGTTTTCCTCCCAGAGTTGTGGATGCTCCCTTGCTGAAAGTTTTCAAGAAAAGATTGGACAACCATTTGTCCAGGATAGTATAAGGTCTCCTGCTTTATAATTTCTTATAAGGGGAAGGGGCGGATTGGACTAGAAGACCTCTAAGGTCCCTTCTAGCTGTAGGATTCTATGACTCTATAAGTTATTTGGGACAAGTCTTAAAGGCAGCAGTCAGCACTTGAATACCAGTACCACTGCAGCTCCTGCAACAATGATGTAAAGTCTTTGTATCATAATTGCCCTGCGACTGTGCGGGCTGCTGCATTCTAGACAAACTTCCCTGGCTTTACTATAATTCTGATGACTTCCTATGTTTTCTGCATTAAGTTTTTGCCTGATTGTAAAGTAAAAAAAATGAAGGGATGGTAACAGATGATGTTGGTCAAAGTACAGGAAGCTAAAATGAACCAAAACAAATAACTGTTCTTAATGTCTTTAATAGGAGGATTCTGTACAAATACGACCAATACCCGAATGCCCAAAGGAGTATCTGGGCAATAGGATATTAGTGAAAGTACAGACACTGAAGTAAGTTCTACATCTGTGGTGCTAATGGGACATGTTTAGGGGTTTGGGTCAATCAGGTGGCATATTGAGCAAGCCACACAATAAAATGATGGAATGAAATCTATAAAGTAGAAAGCAGGAAAATGACAGGTCTAAAACAAATTTCCTCCATGTGCTACTTTTCTTCATTCAGAAAGCTTTTTTATTTGGGAAAGTACTTTAAAAACTTGCCATGTGCAGTAGACAAAACACTCCATAGATTTCTCTATTTCTGCTTACTCTGGTCTTTGTATATATCCACCCAGCAAGAGTTATCTAGCTACTGTGTTATGTTCTTTTAAAAATGAGTTTTAATTTTGAGTCTAGTGCTTATCATGTTTAACTGAAGTTTAACAATGCCTCATGAGATAAACACATTTGTTAGCATTGCTGCAATTTTTGTTTTAGAATGATAATATGCTGCCCCTATTATTCTAACTTCTGAAGAAATTATCAGGATGGCTGCAAAAACCTCTGTGTCACTACAGGTGGTGTAACAATGGGTGGAGGTTTTAAATAGAAGAGGATTTGCAACCAGTTTTGTAGCATCTTCTTCCATCAAATTAGTTAGATCCCATTTGCTCCATTCTCAAAAAAATTGGCTTATAAAGAGGAAATTGGGACCATATTACCGTATGTATTTATTATTAGTGGATTATTAAGTGATCCATTGTTTTGTTGGTGTAAATAACAAGTATGCCTCTTCTCATAAGAGATTTTAGATTTCATCCAAAGCAGATAATAAGAAAACAGGATAGCTACATTATATGCTTACAGTATCTATACATATTGAAATTGTTTAATGTTGGCACTGAGGATTAAGTAGATTAAGTAGATAAAGCAAGTTTTAGTTAATATTTTCAGTATACGGTAAGTATTATTCTAAGGAACCATTGTGCTTGATTTTGTGTCACATGAATTATTTAATTATTAGCAGTGCCTTGTTTTTTCCTTTGCAGATTTGAAATTGAAATTGAGCCATTATTTGTAACCTTAGCTCTTTATGATATAAAAGAAAGGAAAAAGGTAAGATTGTAACAGCACTATTTTTCATTCAAATGCAGCGTTTAATATTTTGCAGAGATCTTGGGTGTTTGCTAAGCTTGGTTTTCTTCTGGCAAAAGTTTCATTACCAAGTTAGACATTGTCTAATTGTCATGTTTTGACTCAGGGACAAGCTTGCTGGCTTTCTATATGTGGCAGCTTGTTTAATCAGGGTTGTTCTAGTTTATATACCTGTTTCCCATTAGCCTAACTGACTTGGTTGGCTAGATTGTTTAGTCTTAGACAGTTTCTGCCTATGGTTAATATTTATTATATTTCACCATAAGGACTATATATTGGAAGATTATTTAAACCTAAAGACAAACGGTTTGAATTTTCATCTCCATCCACCTTGGTTGCCAAGATATTGTGCTTCCAGGGAAATGCAACGGGATTGAAACTTCTTTGATAGCCAAGGAAAATAAAACATAGATTTACAACCTTATGCTTTAATCCAAGGGAATGAAAATCCAGTCTGAATTACTTAGTTCTAGCTCATAATTTGAACAAATTATTTTGTTCTACCTCACGAGGTTTGGACATACAGTATCTAATACAGAAAGAGATTTTCAACAGCTGTCTATAGTTTTGTGAAATATAATTAACTAATAATTTATTTTATGTCTTTATTCAACATGCATCTAGCCTGTCACAGTCAACACGACTCTTAGTAGATTACAGTACAGTATATAATACGAAATAAGCAATGTGTGTAGCAATTTCTAGAATATGCCTTTTCTTTTAGCCATTTCTTATTTATCCATCAAATTTTGAATGGTAGGTGAGTGAGAGATTCTATGTATTCTTTTATAGAACAGGAAATCTTGCTTATATCTGCCCAATAATCCTTTGAATGGGAGGTTAAGATTAAAAATAGTATCAGAATTTGAAAAAGGCATGGCTCTGTTGTTTCCTAAGTCAAGACATTTATGGAATCAAGCAGTTAGTTCCTCGTTTTAAGGTAAAACCAGAAAAATGTATATAGTATAATCATTACTATTATTATTATATTATATTATTGTGATGACGATATTGTAGCATGCATGTCGTAACCAACATGGAATGCATCTTCTCTTTCATCTCATTTCTTTTTAAGATCTCTGAAAGTTTTCATTGTGATTTGAACTCTGAACAATTTAAAGGGTTTTTGCGATCCCATACACCATGTATTGACTCCTCTACTCAGGCTAGGGCTGCTGTATTTTCGGTAACATATCCTTCATCAGATATTTATCTTGTGCTGAAGGTGAGTCACATTATTTGTATTACAGTGATGGTTTCTTTCTTATTCTTACTTTCTGACTTGAGCCAGAGTTGACTGTAATGGAAGCAAGCAAGACAGCATATACCAACATTGACCAGTCTAATGCACTCTACTGGTTGATAGCCCATAGTTCTTTTTATTTCTAGACATCATGGCATTGGTTATTCTAGATGGGGATAATGGGACTGCTAGACCAACACACACAGACTGCATAAACTGAAGAAATCAAGCTTATATTAGTTTTATGCAGTGCTTTTTTTCTAAAAAAAAAAAAAAAGGTGCCGGAACTCACACACATCATACAACCCGCCTTGCCTACCCTACAAGGTTCCATCCAAAAAAGGTGCCGGAACTCCGTTCTGGGCGTTCTATGAGAAAAAAAGCCCTGGTTTTATGGAAGAATGGGATGCTACAAAATTATCCTTAATGTATTTACAGAATGGTAGGGCAGCATAGGATTCTGTCTTCTATCTTTTACATTGGAAAAGCTGACTATGTATTATGTTCCAGATTTATATTATAGAAGCGCTAGCAAAATAATTTATAACTATTATTAATATTTTGTTGGTGGTTAATTAGTTTCTGGTTTTTTTTGTGGTAGATTGAAAAAGTCCTTCAGCAAGGAGAAATTGGAGATTGTACAGAACCCTACATGTTTCTAAAAGAAAGTGAAAGTGGGAAGGTAGTTATAATATAAAGGTTTTTAACTGGAAATGCACATATCACCCGGATAATAGGAATTTATGTGGCCGTCTCTCTGTATTCTTGAGATTTCAAAGTGTTAGTTCAACTTGTACTAGTATATACAATTCACATTTGTTTTTCTACCCATATCTTGAAATGTACATACGGTAACTAAATGCTCAAAGATTGATCTTAACAGACAATTTTTATTCGAAAAATATTATTATATGTATAGCAGTCTTATAAGATATGTCCTAGGAAGTAAGCTTGCGCTCTCCAACAATTGAGAAATTAGCACAAAGTATAGGTAGTCCTTGACTAATGACCACAACTGAGCCCAACATTTCCATTGCTAAACAAGATAGTTGTTAAGTGAATTCTGCCCTATTTATGACTTTTCTTGCCACAGTCGTTAAGTGAATCACTGCAGTTGTTTAGTTTGTAACAAGGATGTTAAGTGAATCTGCCTTCCCCGTTGACTTTGCTTGTCAGAAGGTTGCAAAAGATGGATCACACAACCATAGGAATGCTACAACTACCATAAGTGTGAAATGAGTCACTATTTTCAGATGGTCACTAAACAAGGGTTGTAAGTTGGGGACTACCTGTGTATCAGACTTAGGTTTCCAACCTTACAAGACCCAGTAATACTATCACCATTAGCAATGAATTTGATGATGTAAAGTCTAAGATACCAGATTTAAATTTCTTAAATAAATCTCATTTCCCATTCAGTTATGACTCTCAGTTTCTTTGTCCTGCTAGTTTAAATATAACTTCTAAATTCTGCCTACTGTTCATTGATGCTTTAGTTGATCAGATTTGTCCCTGACTCTGCTGGCTTTTGTTTTCAGTTATAATTTTGCAAAAAAAAAAATTATGGTATGACAGCACATTAGCTCATTTCTTTTCTGTTTAATTGATTTTTATGACTTTGACCAGCATATATTTTTCTGCCTATTTTTTAGACTAAGGAAAAGATTGAGAAATTAAAACAACAAGCAGAGAACTTTTGTCAACGTTTAGGAAAATACCGCATGCCTTTTGCTTGGATACCTATAAATTTAGCAAATTTCTTTAGTATTCCAACACTTGAAAAAGATATAGCTGAGCTAGAAGTTTTAAATGGTAAGTGTAAACATAAGACTGTGGTGTTATTTACTTACTATTATTAGTATTTATCCTAGATACTGTAATTAACTATTTTCTACTAACTGTATAAACATATAAAATGCATTATTTCTATTCTACTTTATAATGAAAATATCTATCCTCTCTTAATTATAATCTCTGTATAATTTTTTAATTGTAGGGTTTGAGTTATGTGGGTACATACTGAACAAAAATTGAAGCATATCCTTAACTAACCATCTAGTTAAGCAAGTTTAATAAGTAGTGTTCTGACATAGAAGTTATCCTCATAATTGATGGACAATTGGAAAAAAACTGTTCATGGTGTTTTGTCTTCATCATTACAGTAATGTATTATACTCTATACCAGTGATAGTGAACCTTTTAGAGACCGAGTGCCCAAACCGCAACCCAAAACCCATTTATTTATCGCAAAGTGCCAGGGCCACATCAGCATTGTGGTGCCCCCGGGGGGGCATAGGGTGTGGCCCACTGGGTGGACGCGGCCCACTGAGTGGCATGACTGCGGTTGTCACGGCAGACTGGGTGGGTGTGGCTGGGGTGGGCATGGCCACCTCGTTGCTCATGGGGGGGATGCCTGTGGGGGCTGGGCAGGGTTGGGGGAGATCCAGGGGGTCTCTGGCAGGTGGGGCAGTGGGCAGGAGGCCCAGCATAAATGGGGGGAGGCACGCAATCCTAGCTGGGACTGGGGGGCCATGGTGCCAATGGGTATCCTGCTTTCCCGGCTTTTTGGGTGTGGGCGTGCTCTACCATCTCTACTTGAGCTTGCTAGCTGGCTGTTTTGCCTCCTTTGTGCCTGGTGGGGCTGCCATTCTGGGCGGCAGTGGTGGCCCTAATGGACCTGCGCAAGCTGCTGGCAGCGGTGGCATGCGTGCCCACAGAGAGGTCTCTGAGTGCCGTCTCTGGCACGTGTGCCATAGGTTCGCCACCACTGCCATTAAAGTATTTGGATTGAAAGATTTTTTTTTAGCTGATCCAAAGAATCTTGCTCTGGAATAATAGTTCAATTGCAGGAAAACTATTACTATTACCTCATCCTATTACCTTATTAATATTTGAACATGTACTTGTGATAAGAAAAAAGGATGTGTTTATTGGCATTATATACTATATTAAGTCATCACAGTAGCATCTTCATCATTCTAACATACAAACTAATTATTAATCCTGTAAGAAATTGAGCAAATTACCAGGTTTCATCCTTTATTTTCATTTGAAATGGCAGTATATCCTACAGGTTTGTTGCATAAATGAGATACAGGTAGTCCTCGACCACAATTGAGTCCAAAATGTCTTTGTTAAGTGAGATATTTGTTAAGTGAATTTTGCCCCATTTTATGACTTTTTTTCCACAGTTGTTAAATGAATCACTGCAGTTGTTAAGTTAGTAACTCGGTTGTTAAGTGTATCTGGCTTCCCCATTGACTTTGCTTGTCAGAAGTTTGCAGAAGATGATCACATGACTCTGAGACACTGCAACCGTCATAAAGATGAGCCAGTTGCCAAGCATCTGAATTTTGGTCACATGATAATGGGGATGCTGCAAAAGTCATAAACTGTGAAAAATGGTCATAAGTCACTTTTTTCAGTGCCATTGTAACTTTGAATGGTCACTAAATGAACTGTTGTAAATCGAGGAGTACTTGTATTGAGATTCTGACTCTTTTGGATATATGGTTTATATCTCTAGAAAACATGCCATGGTAGAAAAATATTGGAAGGAAGGCAAATTTTAAGAGGAACAGTCTATTTGTACAGATAGTCCTCGATTTACAAAGTTTAGTTAGTGACTGTTCAGACTTACAATGGCACTGAAAAAAGGGACTTATGACCATTTTTCACACTTAACGATCGTTGCAGCATCCCCATGGTCATGTGATCAAAATTCAGACAATTGGCAACTGACTCATACTTAAGACAGTTGCAGTGTCCCTGGGATCACGTGAGCCAAATTCACTTAACAACCGTGTTACTAACTTAACACCTACAGTGATTCACTTAACAACTCTAGCAAGAAAAGTCGTAAAAAGGGGCAAAACTCCCTTAACAAATGTCTCACTTAGCAACAGAAATTTTGGGCTTAATTGTGATCGTGGGTCGAGGACTACCTGTAATTAATTTTCTGAAATAGTACAATGTAGCAATAGCTATGATTACCTTTTTCATTAAGCCAAGTAAAATCCAACTGAAATGTTACATTTGAAGGAAAAGGGTCTTGTGGCGATCGAAAAACGGGGACACTGCAATCTAGAAGATATTCTGAAAGAGGCCTTGGCTCAGATGACATCCCTGGCCTAGTGAACTTCAGAACTACAACTCTGACTCTCAACACTTTTTTTAAACAGGTACAGTACTTTGTTGGGAAATTTTTCAACATGAGTAATTCCAAGTGCCACTCAATCCTTGTTGTGGTGATATAAAGGGGTTCTAAGTATTGGTCTGGCCATATTGCTACTATAGTCCTGATTTATATACCTCTAACTTTTGTCAAAATAGATTAGTGAGGTATTCTAGAATGTTGGCTAATCAGAAATTGGTCAAGGTTTTTCATGATGGTGGTGGTGGTGGTGATGATGATGATGATGATGATGATGATGAAGATGATGTAACTCTTAGTTGACAAAAATCTATGAGAGCGTAAGGTAGTCTCTAGATTAGTGGTCCTACTTTTCACAGAATAGACCAATTACATGGGATAAAAGTAAGCTTTGCTTACGCTGTTACATCAGCAAGGAATACTGCATTACCTGACTTTCTAAAAAGTCTTATAACAAAACCTTCGTTGACTAATGCTATGATGGACTGCAGAGGCCAGTAGCTTTGGAAGATTATAATATGGAATGTAAAACAAGAAAATGATAAAGATTGGAATGAAGGTGGACTATGTTGTGGAGTGTAGTTGATGAATACATTCAGGGAAGGGAAGGGAACTGCCATTGTAGGTCAGCACAGTCGTGTGACTTCATATATTATGATTGTCACTTAGTGATGAAATTGCCGGTACCAATTACGATTGGTAAGCGAGGACTATCTGTACATAAATATCTGGACTGTTCAGCAACCCAATTGGCATTTGTGGGCATCTACTCAGAAAAAAAGTCTCTATTTTAAAAAATGGTTTAGATATAAATTTTTTCATCCAAACGTGTGGAAAAGAAAGAAAGTTAATGTAAAAGCGTGATTGATTTGTTTATTAGAAACGTTTAAGAAAATTAATGAAGCATAAAAGGTTGATGAAAAGTTCTGAATGTGGGGAAAATCACTTTTTTTAGTTCTGTCAAGAGTAGGTTTTGGAAAAAAGGATATGAAAAAAAGGAAAGAAGTAAAAGAAAGCAGAGCAAGAATAAAATGAATTCAGGAAGAGAAAATGTGTGTCCTCTATGAAAAATTATTAAAAGATAAATGTAGTTCTCAATCGTGTAGAATAAATGGAGATCAGAAACAAGGAAACTGACATTGTCAATAAATTTAAGTCATACTATATGTTTTTATATATAGTTAATTACAAATAAAGATGCAACTTAGTTTTCAACAGATCATTATTCAAAAACTTACTGTTTCAGGAAGGAGACAGGCTTAGTGATGAAGATTTATTCAAGTTTTTAGCTGATTATAAAAGGTCTTCGTTGCAGAGAAGAATAAAGTCTATACCAGGTATGCTTAATATTAATATTAGATACTTACACTATATACTGGCCAGATCACACCTATTTTTGAGTAACCATTTTTTCCTCAAGAAAAACAATGGCTTATTTAATAAAGTTCCCTGCTCAAATGCATGAGGGAATTACAATTTAATGTCAGCAAAATAAGAAGCCGACAAGCAACAGTAAGGATGAGCTTTTCACCTGGCCCCAATTGGGCTGTTTCAATTAATAACAACTAGACAGGATTGTTGAAAAATACCATTCAAAAGTTGCTGTGGTCTGACTTATCACCCCAAAATGTTTTATTCTCTGGCCTTGAAAAAGTTAGTGAAGTTATCGGGCAAATTGAGGACACAGAATTCCAAAATGATTTAGATAAGATAGAGATAACCTTTATTGTCATTTTTTTTTACTGTGGGCACAACGGCACACATCAAAAATGAAATTTAGTTGCCCGCTCTCAAGTGAAACACATCCATGACACACACCTAAACATACTATGAACAACATATGTATAGACCCACACTCCTACCTATACGTAGCAAATAAATATTAAATACTGTCCATCTTGAATACATAACGGAAGGAGGAAGCTTGAGAGTTCACAAAGTTAATACCGTATGGAATGAAACTATGGCTGAATTTGAGTCCAATCACAAACATCTACTGTGCTGAGCCTTAAGAAGTGCCCAGAGATGCTTTCTTGCAATCCGCTTAAGTTTACTTATTCTGAATAATATTAGGAATTCTGTAGAGCTCAATTTAATGGAGCTCCCTTAGCACTTTTAGATAATAGATGTAACAATACCCCTCAAGATAATATGTCATTTAAATCTAGGAAAGTTGAGTTATTTAAACATGTTCGTTGCATGTTTTATTCTGATTTTAACTCGAGCTTAATTCAGCCCTTAATGATGGTAATAAAAACACATACCAGGCCACTGAATAACTTTTATATTAAAGATTTTCTGCATATTTAGTCATATATTTTTGCTTTCTAGCAAAAAGAACATGCTGGACTATGGGATTTTTAAAATGGTTGAGGTGAAGTAAATTACAGCGTTTTAAGTTTGGTTTATGTGGTGTGTATTTTTGTGTGACTCTGACTTAAGACCATAATAAACTAGTACTTAATCAGCCAAAACCAATATTAGTTCTGCATTTTTCTCAGTGTAGCCAAATTGATGTTTGGGGATGCTGTAAATAGGTGCTGAAAATGTAATGCACTCTTTATTGCCCTGCAACTAGTATTTAGATATGTCCCCATCCTAGAGGTAGTATTGAGTGTTCAATGACTTGTTCTTTGTGGATTTATCCAATTTCTTTTAAAGATATCCAGGTGTCTTTGTCTTGTACGAGTATAGAAGTTGGACCTTCTTAATGGAGAATTCCCATGACGAGTCTTACCTCCCCCAAGGGACTTCTCTTAGACCCATTTCTCTTAGCCTAAGCCCTGCCATCCTATTCCTGATTATCACATCCTAGCCATCATTAGTCATCATTAGCCCAATATTTTTCTGTTCTTTCCCACTGAGTTGGAAGGGATGAACCTGTTTTCATGCACTTGTGCTCATGCAAATTTTAACACATTCTGTGGAGGGTAAAAAACAAGCTTTTGTTCTGTCAACCAACCCATATGGCTAGACCATATGTGAACCAGACTTTTTAGAGTAGGGATTTTCTAACGGCATTCTTACTTTTAATGTACCATATCACTTTCATTTTATTAATTTTCCTAAGGTTTACTTAAATTGGAGATCTCTCCTGCTTCAGAAGGCCTCAATTGTTGTCTCAGCTCAGAACTGTTACAAGTAAAGCCATTCACTGAGAATCGCAGTCGTATTCATAAAGAGATTTTGGAGTTTCCAGTACGAGAAGTCTATGTACCCCATACTGTATATAGGTAAGATCTTTTATCTATCTTGCTGAATTAGAAGACTCAGGTGTACATCAAAACAGATGGAAATAGTTTAGCTTTGTTATCTGGATTTTAATGAATACATGAGATTACTGCAAACATGTTTTGTCTGTATTTACCTTGGAAGACAGAAACAATAACTGCTAGAGAATATTGTAACTAGATAATTGTTTTGTATATTTTCTGCACCTTTCCCTTCATGGATACCATTGAGATCAATAGGTAACTCTATTTTTTCCATGGTAGGAACTAGACTATGGAACAGCTTGCTACTGGAGCTGTGGCTGGCCTTCCTATTACAGTTTCTGTTTTACCCATTCAGAGTTCTCTAAATTAGAGTTTTTATGATGCTGTGTTTAATGGTTTGTTGGTCTAAATTTCAGAATTACAGAATTGGGGTCTCCTATACTGTACACATTAAAATAAATAAATAAATAAACTAAATAAATAAATAAACTCTGGAACGAACTACCCCCAGAGATCCGGGTGATCCCGGATCTCCCCTCCTTCCGCCGCGCCCTAAAGACATGGCTTTTCCAACAAGCGGGATTGGCCTAGGGCAGTGGTTCTCAACCTTTTTAATGCCGTGACCCCATAATACAGTTCCCCATGTTGTGGTGACCCCAGGTGCCAGGGGCGTGGCCAAGTGGGTGTGGCTGCCAAGTGGGTGTGGCCACCAAGTGGGCGTGGCCACCATGTTGTGGTGACCTCCAACCATAAAATTATTTTCATTGCTATTTCATAACTGTAATTTTGC